>NC_139221.1:334059337-334074267 GCF_055691185.1 Crinia signifera
TAATGAGCGCCACAGGTCCATTCCGTGTGTAGGACTGCACCGAGCCACCTCCTGAGTGTCGTTTACTCTCTAAGTACAGGACTAGGTACTCTGTGTCGACGCCGTCAGTGAGACCGATCACCTCCACCTCCATGCTGGTAATACAGAGTAAGGATTCATTAGCAGGCACTTCATTATAATCATTCCCTGCCTAGTATCACATGTAGTGGGCACAAACCTGGAGTATTAGCGCTCAGGGGATACCAGCGCAAACACGTGGGAAACATAGAAACTACACACAGATGGGCTGTGGTGGAAATCAGCTCCAGGACCACAGTGTTGTAAAGTAGCATTCTGCGCACATACACCCCTGGCATATACCGTACCATAATACATATTAATCCCCACCCCTCACTTATACCGTACCGCAATATAATACATAATAATCCCCACCCCTCACCTATACCGTACCGCAATATAATACATAATAATCCTCACCTCTCACCTATACCGTACCGCAATATAATACATAATAATCCCCACTCCTCACCTATACCATACCGCAATATAATACATAATAATCCCCATCCCTCACCTATCCCATACCGCAATATAATACATAATAATCCACACCCCTCACCTACACCGTACCGCAATATAATACATAATAATCCCCACCCCTCACCTATACCGTACCGCAATATAATACATAATAATCCCCACCCCTCACCTATACCGTACCGCAATATAATACATAATAATCCCCACCACTCACCTACACCGTACCGCAATATAATACATAATAATCCTCACCCCTCACCTACACCGTACCGCAATATAATACATAATAATCCCCACCCCTCACCTATACCGTACCGCAATATAATACATAATAATCCCCACCACTCACCTATACCATACCGCAATATAATACCCAATAATCCCCATCTCTCACCTATACCGTACCGCAATATAATACATAATAATCCCTACCCCTCACCTATAATTTACCGCAATATAATACACAATAATCCCCATCTCTCACCTATACCGTACCACAATATAATACATAATAATCCCTACCCCTCACCTATAATTTACCGCAATATAATACACAATAATCCCCATCTCTCACCTATACCGTACCGCAATATAATACATAATAATCCCCACCCCTCACCTATACCATACCACAATATAATACATAATAATCCCCACCTCTCACCTATACCGTACCACAATATAATACATAATAATCCACACCCCTCACCTATACCATACCGCAATATAATACACAATAATCCCCATCTCTCACCTATACCGTACCGCAATATAATACATAATAATCCCTACCCCTCACCTATAATTTACCGCAATATAATACACAATAATCCCCATCTCTCACCTATACCGTACCACAATATAATACATAATAATCCCTACCCCTCACCTATAATTTACCGCAATATAATACACAATAATCCCCATCTCTCACCTATACCGTACCGCAATATAATACATAATAATCCCCACCCCTCACCTATACCATACCACAATATAATACATAATAATCCCCACCTCTCACCTATACCGTACCACAATATAATACATAATAATCCACACCCCTCACCTATACCATACCGCAATATAATACACAATAATCCCCATCTCTCACCTATACCGTACCGCAATATAATACATAATAATCCCCACCACTCACCTATACCATACTGCAATATAATACACAATAATCCCCATCTCTCACCTATACCGTACCGCAATATAATACATAATAATCCCTACCCCTCACCTATACCATACCACAATATAATACATAATAATCCCTACCTCTCACCTATACCATACCACAATATAATACATAATAATCCCCACCCCTCACCTATAATTTACCGCAATATAATACACAATAATCCCCATCTCTCACCTATACCGTACCACAATATAATACATAATAATCCCCACCCCTCACCTATGCCATACCACAATATAATACATAATAATCCCCACCTATACCGTACCACAATATAATACATAATAATCCACACCCCTCACCTATACCATACCGCAATATAATACACAATAATCCCCATCTCTCACCTATACCGTACCGCAATATAATACATAATAATCCCCACCACTCACCTATACCATACTGCAATATAATACACAATAATCCCCATCTCTCACCTATACCGTACCGCAATATAATACATAATAATCCCTACCTCTCACCTATACCATACCACAATATAATACATAATAATCCCCACCCCTCACCTATACCATACCACAATATAATACATAATAATCCTTACCTCTCACCTATACCATACCACAATATAATACATAATAATCCCCACCCCTCACCTATAATTTACCGCAATATAATACACAATAATCCCCATCTCTCACCTATACCGTACCACAATATAATACATAATAATCCACACCCCTCACCTATACCATACCGCAATATAATACATAATAATCCACACCCCTCACCTATACCGTAATACAATATAATACATAATAATCCCCACCCCTCACCTATACCGTACCGCAATATAATACATAATAATCCCTACCTCTCACCTATACCGTACCACAATATAATACATAATAATCCCCACCGCTCACCTATACCATACCGCAATATAATACACAATAATCCCCATCTCTCACCTATACCGTACCACAATATAATACATAATAATCCACACCCCTCACCTATACCATACCGCAATATAATACACAATAATCCCCATCTCTCACCTATACCATACCGCAATATAATACATAATAATCCCCACCACTCACCTATACCATACTGCAATATAATACACAATAATCCCCATCTCTCACCTATACCGTACCGCAATATAACACATAATAATCCCTACCTCTCACCTATACCATACCACAATATAATACATAATAATCCCCACCCCTCACCTATACCATACCACAATATAATACATAATAATCCCCACCCCTCACCTATAATTTACCGCAATATAATACACAATAATCCCCATCTCTCACCTATACCGTACCACAATATAATACATAATAATCCACACCCCTCACCTATACCATCCCGCAATATAATACACAATAATCCCCATCTCTCACCTATACCGTACCGCAATATAATACATAATAATCCCCACCCCTCACCTATACCATACCACAATATAATACATAATAATCCCCACCTCTCACCTATACCGTACCACAATATAATACATAATAATCCCTACCTCTCACCTATACCGTACCACAATATAATACATAATAATCCCCACCGCTCACCTATAATTTACCGCAATATAATACACAATAATCCCCATCTCTCACCTATACCGTACCACAATATAATACATAATAATCCCCACCTCTCACCTATACCGTACCACAATATAATACATAATAATCCCCACCCCTCACCTATACCGTAATACAATATAATACATAATAATCCCCACCCCTCACCTATACTATACCATACCACAATATAATACATAATAATCCCCACCTCTTACCTATACCGTACCGCAATATAATACATAATAATCCCTACCTCTCACCTATACCGTACCACAATATAATACATAATAATCCCCACCGCTCACCTATACCATACCGCAATATAATACATAATAATCCCCACCCCTCACCTATAATTTACGGCAATATAATACATAATAATCCCCATCCCTCACCTATACCGTACCACAATATAATACATAATAATCCCCACCCCTCACCTATACCGTACCGCAATATAATACATAACCCCCAACCATCATCTATACCGTACCGCAATATTATATATAATAATCCCCACCCCTCACCTATACCATACCGCAATATAATACATAATAATCCCCACCCCTCACCTATAATTTACCGCAATATAATACATAATAATCCCCACCCCTCACCTATACCATACCACAATATAATGCATAATAATCCCCACCCCTCACTTATACCATACCGCGATATAATACATAATAATCCCCACCCCTCACCTATACTATACCATACCACAATATAATACATAATAATCCCCACCTCTCACCTATACCGTACCACAATATAATACATAATAATCCCTTCCTCTCACCTATACCGTACCACAATATAATATATAATAATCCACATCCCTCACCTATCCCATACCGCAATATAATACATAATAATCCCCACCCCTCACCTATACTATACCATACCACAATATAATACATAATAATCCCCACCTCTCACCTATACCGTACCGCAATATAATACATAATAATCCCTACCTCTCACCTATACCGTACCACAATATAATACATAATAATCCCCACCGCTCACCTATACCCTACCGCAATATAATACATAATAATCCCCACCCCTCACCTATAATTTACCGCAATATAATACATAATAATCCCCATCCCTCAGCTATACCGTACCACAATATAATACATAATAATCCCCACCCCTCACCTATACCGTACAGCAATATAATACATAACCCCCAACCATCATCTATACCGTACCGCAATATAATATATAATAATCCCCACCCCTCACCTATACCATAACGCAATATAATACATAATAATCCCCACCCCTCACCTATAATTTACCGCAATATAATACATAATATTCCCCACCTCTCACCTACACCGTACCACAATATAATACATAATAATCCACACCCCTCACCTATACCATACCGCAATATAATACACAATAATCCCCATCTCTCACCTATCCCATACCGCAATATAATACATAATAATCCACAACCCTCACCTACACCGTACCGCAATATAATACATAATAATCCACACCCCTCACCTACACCGTACCGCAATATAATACATAATAATCCCCACCCCTCACCTATACCGTACCGCAATATAATACATAATAATCCCCACCTCTCACCTATACCATACCGCAATATAATACATAATAATCCCCACCTCTCACCTATACCATACCACAATATAATACATAATAATCCCTACCTCTCACCTATACCATACCACAATATAATACATAACCACCAACCATCACCTACACCGTAACATAATGCATAATAACCCTATCACCTATACTGTACCACAATATAATACATAATCCCCACCCCTCACCTACACCATACTACATAATAACCCCCACCTCTCACCTAAACCATAGCGCAAAATAATACATAATCCCCACCGCTCACCTATACCGTACTGCAATATAATACATAACACCCACCTATACCGTACTGCAATATAAAATATAACCCCCACACCCTACCTATACCATACTACATAATAATCCCCACCTCTCACCTAAACCATACCGCAAAATAATACATAATCCCCACCCCTCACCTATACCGTACTGCAATATAATACATAACCCCCACCTATACCGTACTGCAATATAAAATATAGCCCCCACACCCTGCCTATTCCATAATACATAATAACCCCCACCCCTTACCTATAACAAACCGCAATATAATATATAACCCTCATCTATACTATACCGCAATATAACTCATAACCTCCATCCCTCACCTATACTGTATTGCAAAATAATACCAACCCCTGATCTATACCATACCGCAACATAATACATAATAACCCCCACCCGACTTATACCATAATGCAATATAATACATAAATAACCCCCACATATACCGTGCCACAATATAATATCCCCAACCCCTGACCTATACCATACCGCAACATAATAACCTTGAACACACCCCTACACTGTGCCACATAACCCCGAACATACCCCTCCTCTGTACTGTAATATATAATAGCACCGCTCATACGCCTCCCCTATACTGTAAATATAATAACCCTGCACACACACCCCTCCACTGTACTGTAATATATAACAGTACCGCACACCCCCTCCCCTGTACTGTAATATATAATAGCCCCGCACACCCCCCTCCCCTGTACTGTAATATATTATAGCCCCGCACACCCCCTCCCGTGTACTGTAATATATTATAGCCCCGCACACCCCCTCCCGTGTACTGTAATATATTATAGCCCCGCACACCCCCTCCCCTGTACTGTAATATATAATAGCCCCAAACACACCCCTCCCCTGTACTGTGATATATAATAGCCCCAAACACACCCCTCCCCTGTACTGTAATATATAATAGCCCCGCACACCCACCCCTCCCCTGTACTGTGATATATAATAGCCCCGCACCCCCCCCTCCCCTGTACTGTGATATATAATAGCCCCGCACCCCTCCCTCCCCTGTACTGTGATATATAATAGCCCCGCACCCCCCCCTCCCCTGTACTGTGATATATAATAGCCCCGCACACCCCCTCCCCTGTACTGTGATATATAATAGCCCCGCACACCCCCTCCCCTGTACTGTAATATATAATAGCCCCGCACACCCACCCCTCCCCTGTACTGTGATATATAATAGCCCCGCACCCCCCCCCTCCCCTGTACTGTAATATATAATAGCCCCGCACACCCCCTCCCCTGTACTGTGATATATAATAGCCCCGCACACCCCCTCCCCTGTACTGTGATATATAATAGCCCCGCACACACCCCCACCCCTGTACTGTGATATATAATAGCCCCGCACACACCCCTCCCCTGTACTGTGATATATAATAGCCCCGCACACACACCCCTCCCCTGTACTGTGATTATATAATAGCCCCGCACCCCCCCTCCCCTGTACTGTGATATATAATAGCCCCGCACACACACCCCTCCCCTGTACTGTGATATATAATAGCCCCGCACACCCCCTCCCCTGTACTGTAATATATAATAGCCCCAAACACACCCCTCCCCTGTACTGTGATATATAATAGCCCCAAACACACCCCTCCCCTGTACTGTAATATATAATAGCCCCGCACACCCACCCCTCCCCTGTACTGTAATATATAATAGCCCCGCACACCCACCCCTCCCCTGTACTGTGATATATAATAGCCCCGCACCCCCCCCTCCCCTGTACTGTGATATATAATAGCCCCGCACCCCCCCCTCCCCTGTACTGTGATATATAATAGCCCCGCACCCCCCCCTCCCCTGTACTGTGATATATAATAGCCCTGCACACCCCCTCCCCTGTACTGTGATATATAATAGCCCCGCACACCCCCTCCCCTGTACTGTAATATATAATAGCCCCGCACACCCACCCCTCCCCTGTACTGTGATATATAATAGCCCCGCACCCCCCCCTCCCCTGTACTGTAATATATAATAGCCCCGCACCCCCCCCTCCCCTGTACTGTAATATATAATAGCCCCGCACACCCCCTCCCCTGTACTGTGATATATAATAGCCCCGCACACCCCCTCCCCTGTACTGTGATATATAATAGCCCCGCACACACCCCCACCCCTGTACTGTGATATATAATAGCCCCGCACACACCCCTCCCCTGTACTGTGATATATAATAGCCCCGCACACACACCACTCCCCTGTACTGTGATTATATAATAGCCCCGCACCCCCCCTCCCCTGTACTGTGATATATAATAGCCCCGCACACACACCCCTCCCCTGTACTGTGATATATAATAGCCCCGCACACCCCCTCCCCTGTACTGTGATATATAATAGCCCCGCACACCCCCTCCCCTGTACTGTAATATATAATAGCCCCGCACACCCACCCCTCCCCTGTACTGTGATATATAATAGCCCCGCACCCCCCCCTCCCCTGTACTGTAATATATAATAGCCCCGCACCCCCCCCTCCCCTGTACTGTAATATATAATAGCCCCGCACACCCCCTCCCCTGTACTGTGATATATAATAGCCCCGCACACCCCCTCCCCTGTACTGTGATATATAATAGCCCCGCACACACCCCCACCCCTGTACTGTGATATATAATAGCCCCGCACCCCCCCTCCCCTGTACTGTGATATATAATAGCCCCGCACACCCCCTCCCCTGTACTGTAATATATAATAGCCCCGCACACCCCCTCCCCTGTACTGTAATATATAATAGCCCCGCACACCCACCCCTCCCCTGTACTGTGATATATAATAGCCCCGCACCCCCCCCTCCCCTGTACTGTAATATATAATAGCCCCGCACCCCCCCCTCCCCTGTACTGTAATATATAATAGCCCCGCACACCCCCTCCCCTGTACTGTGATATATAATAGCCCCGCACACCCCCTCCCCTGTACTGTGATATATAATAGCCCCGCACACACCCCCACCCCTGTACTGTGATATATAATAGCCCCGCACCCCCCCTCCCCTGTACTGTGATATATAATAGCCCCGCACACCCCCTCCCCTGTACTGTAATATATAATAGCCCCGCACCCCCCTCCCCTGTACTGTAATATATATAACAGACACTACAGCGGGATCGGGCTACAGATAACAACAACTTACTTCCTATACGCAGCTGATGTCCCGGTGTCCGGGCAGGCGGTGGGTGAGGGGGAGCAGAGAGCGGGGAGAATCCGGATGACGTGAAAGCCGGAAACGGAGAGAGCAGAAACGAAAGTGAAACTTAATGAACGGGAGGGAGGGGCAACAGCGGGAGGGGGCAGGACTGGGCGGAGGGGCGGTAATGAGGGGACTGGGCGGAGGGGCGGCAGTGAGGGGGCTGGGGGTGGGGCAGGACTGGGCGGAGGGGCGGCAGTGAGGGGGCTGGGCGGTGGGGGAACATACTAGGCTGCATGCATGATAATATAGTGCCAGGGTTACACCTGTGGTGAGACGCCTTACTAAGAGGAATGACAGACTGGTCTGCTGCCAATTCACTATAATGGGAGAGGATTTCATTTATATGAATATTTCTGAAATTATTAGACCTATGAACTATATTTTTTGTACACATCTTGCTAAGAACATTACACATATGTTACATGCAGAATGACGCGGAATGACGGCTGCCTCCTTTGGAATGACGGACGTGTAATTTGCCACCCCGAAGCAAAAATAGCAGTGAAACAGCTCCGTTATGCGATATTAAGACCCCGATGTTACGTTGATCCCCTTAGCGCACGCACTCATCCTTTTCCAAATATGTCCGTAAACATGTCACCTAGGCCCTTATTCTGATCGGTGCGGCCGGATCCAATTCTGCGGCCAGGACCGTGCGTGCGAAACCCCGCCTTCCATACGGATCGCCAACTCCGTCCGTACGCGGTAAGAAGCTGGCCGAACGGACCGCACGTGTATTTTTCACGGAATACGCCTCCTCCATCTAAGGAAACCTCCCCCATCAGAATGCAGGACCGAGTGCTCCACCAGCTCCCGCAACCTCAGACCACACGGACATTTCTCCGTGCAAAAGCAGGGATCTGGGCGGGCAGCTGACATCCGGCGATGTCATATGTCCGCCCCCTACACGTGCGTCACAGCCGCATTACCATACGTACGCCCAGCGTTTGCTTGGGAACGCCCATGAAACGCGGGGCGTATGCATATGGTAATGAGCCCAAATAGCCCTTCACGCCCCTCTCCACCCCCTGTTCGGAGTGTTCACATATCATGCGGGATTTGACCGTACGCCCCCCTCGCACATGCGCAGAGACGCCTCTGCACATGCGCAGACACAAAACATCGGCGGGCCGAACGCACGCGGATATATCCGCACCGACCAGAATAAGGCCCTTAATGCGGAATGACGGCTGCCTCCTATGGAATGACAATGCTTCTTTATTGAAAGTTACAACCTTTTATACAAAAATATATACCATTTCATATACATTTTAAAATATAATTTCCCATATATTTACAAACATCAATTTGTTCCATATCCCCATACCCACCATCCCCCCCACCCCACATCCCTTTCTTTTTCAAACGTTTTCCACCTTTAGCACCTAACAATCTTATAAAAATATACCTTCGTATTCTACACTTTCTCCTGATCCCGGAGTTTCTCCATTTTTATTCTTTTTACTGAACATTCACCCTGAATCATACTCTCTCATACCTCCCCATATATCCCTCCTTCCACTCCACGTTATACTTACCATCATTCTTACCTTATCCTCCCATCCTTCCACCTTCATTCTCACTTTATCATACCTCCCAACTTACATAGAGACGGAGGAGGGACAGATGGATGCGCGCCGAAAATGTGTGTGTGGCCTAATTAAAGCAGCATTGCCGACTCTCCCGGAATGTCCGTGAGACTCCCGGAATTGTGGGTAATCTCACGGACTCCCGGGAAGAGCCCCCTTTTCTCCCGGATAAGATTTTCCTCTGCCGCAAATGTCTACTGCGCATGCGCTAGATACAACAATGACGCCGCCAACGCAATGACGCGTTGATTCAGCATCATCACGTTGGCGGCGTCATCGCCGTTATTTGGCGCATGCGCAGTAGCCATCCAGGAAGAGACGCGGCAGAAGAAGGTGGATGCGGAGGCTGCAGGAGAAAGCCAGCGTTAGCAGCGGGAGCAACGGGTCCTCTAATCGTTCGGTAAGTATCATCTGTGACACTCACCCCGCACTCCTCTGCCCTAAGTATCTCTGTGGCTCTCCCCGCACCCCGCACCATTCAACAAAGCTGCCCTAAGTATCTGTGGCTCTCCCCGCACCCCGCACCATTCAACAAAGCTGCCCTCCTCTGCCTTATGTATCTGACTCTCCCCGCACCATTCAATACAAAGCTGCCCTCCTCTGCCATACACCGACCTCAGTCATTCTTGTGACCACTAAAAAGTGCACATGTGAAGTCCCAGCCATCAATATGCCAGGCTTCCATACTGTGCTGCAGCTACAAAATTATCATGTGCTTCACGCTGCCCCGGTCCTGCCCATCATCTGCCAGGCTTCTGCCCATCTTCTGCCCATCCACTGTGGTGCCTAAAAATAATCATGTGCTGTACAGTTTCTTGCTGCCTGGCCCTGTCCATCATCTGCCAGGCTTCTGCCTGGCAGATGATGGACAGGGATGGGCCAGTGAGAAGCTGTACAGCATATAACATTTTTTGTAGCACAGTGGATGGGCAGAAGCCTGGCAGATGATGGACAGGGCCAGGGCAGTGAGAAGCTGGATGGGGCATAAATCATTTTAGTGGATGGGCACATCCCTTGTTAAAGGGCAGAGCCTACTGTGTCCTATATTAGAAAGACTAAAGGCCCCCATACACTATGAGATTTATCTGACCTGTAAAATTGCATCTGATTTCCCTTGAATTTCCCTGGCAGCTTCCCAGGAGGCCTACATACAATTTGACACTTGATGTGCCATTTTTTACATCAAATTTGTGTCAGATAAATCACATATGATTTATCACATGTGATTAATCACGTGATTTATCTGACGCAAATTGGATGTGCCATGAGATTTATCTGATGGGGTGGCCCTAGGGAGTGGCCTGAACAGTGCTATACCTTGCAGGTATTACTGTTCTGAGGAAAGGAGAATGGCGGTATATTTATATGTAGTTCGGGAATGTGAAATCTCTTTCTTCGAGGACATCAGAGGCCACAGGGATCCCTCCCTGCCATGCCTGCTTCATTTGTATTGAAGTTAATAGATCCTCTGTTGAGGGAACTCGCACATGTTACAGGTAAGACATAATTCTCATTTTTGTGTCGCAGTGGCTGGTGTGACATCACACAGCCACCATGACACGCACTGCAGCGTCACATCGCGGCTCCCCGCTCGCGGTTTAAGTCTTTGCGTTGAGCAGATTGGCATCAATTCCTAATAGGGATTTTCTTTAATTAACTTTCAAAGCTGAATTAGCCCCAAGGCCATTGGAAAGCTCATTATTCCACACTTTATTTTTAAGTGAAGGATCTGGTACTAGCAAAACATGTATGTAAAACATTCTTTTATTTCATATTCCATATTCCCCCTACTTTGTGTGAAAAGAAAAAAAGAACAGAGTCCCAGTATGTTCCAGGTTCTACTATTTGCCACCTACTAAGGAGGTTTCAACTGGCCCCACAAGCGAGACCAGCTGATGGCATCCAGCTTCTCCTTCCCCATTTCCATCATTACCTTCACCTCATTAGATAAGTAGATAAGTGGAATAGCCTCCCATCAGAGGTGGTAGAGGCAAATACAGTAGTACAATTTAAACATGCTTGGGATAGGCATATTGATATCCTTACAAAAAAATAAGGATCAAATATGGTTTGAGGTAACATGTTTAAAAAAGGGGCAGACTAGATGGGCCAAGTGGTTCTTATCTGCTGTCAAATTCTATGTTTCTATGTTTCTATGTTTCTCATGTAGAATAAGACCCACCACCGTCCTAACAGGGAGAATCTTTTGTCTCAATGGCCCTTATTCTGATCGGTGCGTACTTTCCCGAATTCTTTCGGATCGCGTTTTTTAGCCGTCTGCGCATGCGTGGGGAACGCCATGCGCATGTGCCACGCATGGTCTCCGTACTTGTTCTCACTAATACCGCACAGAAATGTGCACCGCAATCACTCGGGCAATATGGGCGTGTTATGGGCCTCATGCGGAATGACACAGGGGCATAGTTTCAAAGTGGGCTAAACTGGGCGGAAACATGGGCGGACACGGGGGAGTACACTTATTTTGGTAGGCGTGCATTCGGATAGCACACCGAATGCACGCGAACAAAAAGGGAAGAAATGTGCGGGGTCCAAAAGGCAAGTATTGCTTTGCGGACACCACTCGGTCATGCGCTAGGCCAGGCTTTCCCAACCACGGTCCTCAAGGCACACCAACAGTGCAGGTTTTGTAGATATCAAGGCTTGAGCACAGGCGACTTAATTAGTACCTGAGTGATTCTGATTAAACCATCTGTGCTGAAGCCTGGATATCACTAAAACCTGCACTGTTGGTGTGCCTTGAGGACCGTGGTTGGGAAAGCCTGCGCTAGGCAATCGGAACGCCTAATCAGGACGGACGCACCTCAACCAATGTCAGCTGAACACAATACAATCACCTAATTTACTCATTACTTGTAAATTACACGCTTCTCACTGCTTCAATTGAAACCAATGCCCCTTAAATGGACCATTACTAAACACACACATATATGCTGCAGTTTTCACACACTTTTACACTGCAAATAATGAACACAACTTCATATTAATAATACTAATACACATGTCACTTCTGCATGTATTAATTAATCAAGACATTTGGGGGGCAAAAATAACATTTATTAAATCAACGTAGAAAATATTTTCAAAACCATCACAAAATAAATGGTACCATAACAGGACTAAAAGTAAATAATATATAATAAATAGCCACAGCAGAATCATTAGGAACACATCAGGTGGCTTCACAACAAAAGTAGAGCACCAACACTTCAAGTACAGCACACAGTAATGCTAGGCCAAACAGGGCAACAGGGGAACCAAACATGACATTTGAACCGCGGGCAAATGTGGTGACCCTCGGCACGGAATTTGACACAGGATGCTGACACACACAGCTCAATGGAAGATTTGGGAAGACATAACGGTGGAGATTAATGGGGACACAAGTTCATTTGCGGGCACGTTTGCCTCTGGCAGGCTCCTTGCCACGTGCAGCAGCTCTTCGGCCTCGCCCACGGCCACGCTCAGATGGTGGGTCACGTGGAGCACATGCTGGGGAGGGGGGGATGTTCTTCCCCCTCTGGCAGCAGGGAGTGATGATGTTGGGACTGCACCAGAAACGGGTGACATTAGGACCCTATTGCTGGTAACTAGCTCCACCATAAGTTCATTATGGCGGAGGAGGAGTTCATTTTGCCGCAGGGCTTGATCAGCCAGCACCTGCAGGCTAGCAGCAAAAGCCTGCATGCTCGCAGCAATACTCTGCTGGCTGGTGGTCAAACCCTGCAGCACCTCCTTGGCCCTACGCACCCGCTCTGATGCCGACTCTCCCTGCTGCACAATATTTTCAAGCACATGCCCCACGTGGACAATTCAGCCGCGGACATTGCCGCCTGCTGCTGCACGGGCCTGCTACTGGGGCCAGGTGGCACGGACTCCACAACCTCCTCAATAGATTCTTGACCAAGCGGTGGGGATGCTGTTGAAAGAGAAAATACCAATTACCACACATTCCATGCAAAATTCAAAACATCTACTTATGGCCTGGCAAATAATTACCTTCAAGCGTAGAAGCCATCACTTAGGGTTAGGGTTAGGGTTAGGGTTAGGGTTAGGGTATTAGGGTTAGGGTTAGGGTTAGGGTTAGGGTTAGGGTTAGGGTTAGGGTATTAGGGTTAGGGTTAGGGTTAGGGTTAGGGTTAGGGTATTAGGGTTAGGGTTAGGGTTAGGGTTAGGGTTAGGGTTAGGGTTTAGGGTTAGGGTTAGGGTTAGGGTTAGGGTTAGGGTTAGGGTTAGGGTTAGGGTTAGGGGGTTAGGGTTAGGGTTAGGGTTAGGGTTAGGGTTAGGGTTAGGGTTAGGGGTTAGGGTTAGGGTTAGGGTTAGGGGGTTAGGGTTAGGGGTTAGGGTTAGGGTTAGGGTTAGGGTTAGGGTTAGGGTTAGGGTTAGGGTTAGGGTTAGGGTTAGGGTTAGGGTTAGGGTTAGGGTTAGGGTTAGGGTTAGGGTTAGGGTTAGGGTTAGGGTTAGGGTTAGGGTTAGGGTTAGGGTTAGGGTTAGGGTTAGGGTTAGGGTTAGGGTTAGGGTTAGGGTTAGGGTTAGGGTTAGGGTATTAGGGTTAGGGGTTAGGGTTAGGGTTAGGGTATTAGGGTTAGGTTAGGGTTAGGGTTAGGGTTAGGGTATTAGGGTAGGGTTAGGGTTAGGGTTAGGGTTAGGGTTAGGGTTAGGGTTAGGGTTAGGGTTAGGGTTAGGGTTAGGGTTAGGGTTAGGGTTAGGGTTAGGGTTAGGGTTTAGGGTTAGGGGTAGGGTTAGGGTTAGGGTTAGGGTTAGGGTTAGGGTTAGGGTTAGGGTTAGGGTTAGGGTTAGGGTTAGGGTTAGGGTTAGGGTTAGGGTTAGGGTTAGGGTTA
>NC_139221.1:334074467-334347829 GCF_055691185.1 Crinia signifera
TAATCGCACATTTAAAGATGCAATTTTCAGCACACTGAAAATCGCATCCAGATGTTTTCCCATAGTAAACTATAGAACTCGCATATGTAATAGGATGCGAGTTCTAAAGTCGCATATGGGAGCTTAAAAAAAATCGCAAAAAAAATAGACCAGTTTCTGACTGGCGAGTTAGGCAGAAACATGCACAGATCATTGAGATCTGTGCATGCTTCTGCTGTAAAAAAATAGTTAAAAAAGAAATTTAAATAAAAAACTGGCGTGCGGTCCCCCTCCTAAGCATTACCAGCCCCGGGCTCAAAAAGCCGGTGCTGGTATCATAAAATCAAAGGAACAATCAAGTTGGGGTTCCCTGGATTTTATAAAACCAGCACCAGGCTCAAGGTCCGGCGCTGGTTCCCAAAATACGGGGGACAAAATGACTAGGGGTCCCCCGTATTTTAAGAACCAGCACCGGACACAACCAGCCAGCAGGGTAATGCCACAGCCGGGGGACACTTATTATATAAGGTCCCGCGGCCAAAGCATTAACCCCCTGGCTGGTCAGCATGGGCAGGGGTCCTGGGGAAGTGGGGACCCCCCCAATGAAGGGGTGCCCCCCCTCCAGGACTTACCAGCCCATGCTGATAGTCCGGGGCTGTCCCCGATGCCCCTGGCCGGTGTAAAAAAAAGAATAGAAACTATTGTTTTACACTGGCGAACTATGAGTCCCAGCAAGCCTACCCCGCATGCTGGGACTTGGGGAACCACAAGTCCCAGCATGCGGGGCATTAAAGGGCCCGCTGGCACTTGTAGTTCTGCAGTGAAAAAAATAGTGCACAAAATCACACTGACACCCTGTAAAATAAACCTTTAATACACACAAAACACACTGATACTTACCTACCTTGAGCCCGTAGGTCGGTCCCTGGATCCGTCCTCCGGGGCTCCAGGGCAGAAGAGTCCGGTTCCGGGGCCTTGGTCCTGGTTCTGGGGGCTGGTCCTGGGGTTCCCGGGGCTCCTGGGCTGCAGAATCCGGGGTCCGGGATCCGTGGTAGTCCCCAGGGTTACCTAAGGAGGCAAATCCAACTCACCTGCTCCCCGGCGGCGACCTCCGGTGACAGCGCTGCTCCAGACTGGTACCCGGCTTGCAGGAGGTTGTCCGGCGCTGAGATGTTTCCTCCTCGCCGTCTCTGAACAGAATGATTTCTCGGCCAATCAGGAGCCGAGAAAGTCGGCTCCTGATTGGCCAGAAATCATTCTGAATACAGACGCCGACGAAGTAACATCTCTGCTCTGGATGCGCTGAGATGTTACTTCGTCGGCGTCTGTATTCAGAATGATTTCTGGCCAATCAGGAGCCGACTTTCTCGGCTCCTGATTGGCCGAGAAATCATTCTGTTCAGAGACGGCGAGGAGGAAACATGTCAGCGCCGGGCAAAGTCCTGCAAGCCGGGTACCAGTCTGGAGCAGCGCTGTCACCGGAGGTCGCCGCCGGGGAGCAGGTGAGTTGGATTTGCCTCCTTAGGTACCCCTGGGGACTACCACGGATCCCGGACCCCGGATTCTGCAGCCCAGGACCAGCCCCGGAACCAGGACCAAGGCCCCGGAACCGGACTCTTCTGCCCTGGAGCCCCGGAGGACGGACCCAGGATCCAGGGACCGACCTACGGGCTCAAGGTAGGTAAGTATCAGTGTGTGTGTGTTTTGTGTGTATTAAAGTTTTATTTTACAGGGTGTCAGTGTGATTTTGTGCACTATTTTTTTCACTGCAGAACTACAAGTGCCAGCGGGCCCTTTAATGCCCCGCATGCTGGGACTTGTGGTTCCCCAAGTCCCAGCATGCGGGGTAGGCTTGCTGGGACTCATAGTTCGCCAGTGTAAAACAATAGTTTCCATTCTTTTTTTACACCGGCCAGGGGCATCGGGGACAGCCCCGGACTATCAGCATGGGCTGGTAAGTCCTGGAGGGGGGGGACCCCTTCATTGGGGGGGTCCCCACTTCCCCCAGGACCCCTGCCCATGCTGACCAGCCAGGGGGTTAATGCTTTGGCCGCGGGAGCTTATATAATAAGTTTCCCCCGGCTGTGGCATTACCCTGCTGGCTGGTTGTGTCCGGTGCTGGTTCTTAAAATACGGGGGACCCCTAGTCATTTTGTCCCCCGTATTTTGGGAACCAGCGCCGGACCTTGAGCCTGGTGCTGGTTTTATAAAATCCAGGGAACCCCAACTTGATTGTTCCTTTGATTTTATGATACCAGCACCGGCTTTTTGAGCCCGGGGCTGGTAATGCTTAGGGGGGGGAGCGCACGCCAGTTTTTTTTCTATTTTTTTTTTACAACACAGCGCACAGTACTGAAAATGTGCCGATTTTCATGACTGAAAATCGCACATTTTCAGGACTAAAAAAGCGCCCGAAATCGCACCATATCGCACTTTTTTGCCGCAAATTCGCATCTCATTACATATGCGAATTTGCGGCAAAAAAATGCGATTTGGAAAGGTGCGATTTTGTGCGATATGGTGCAATTTTTGGACTAGTCCAAAAATCGCACCCTATTACATATCGGCCTATGAGAATATAGCAAAGCGTTATCAGGTGCCCATATCCTCTGTTCGGAATGTAATTAGGAAATGGCAGTCATCAGGAACAGTGGAAGTTACAGCAAGACCTGGAAGACCAAGAAAAATATCAGACAGAACAGCTCAGAGGATTGTGAGAAAAGCCAAAAGTCAAAATCCACGTGACTGCACGATCCCTCCAGGAAGATCCGGCAGACACTGGATTTGTGCTACACTATTCCACTATAAGAAGATACTTGTACAAATATGGTCTTCATGGAAGAGTCCTCAGAAGAAAACCTCTTCTACGTCCTCACCACAAAAATCAGCGTTTGAAGTTTGCAAATGAACATATAGACAGGCCTGATGCATTTTGGAATCAAGTTCTGTGGACCGATGAGGTTAAAATAGAACTTTTTGGCTGGAATCAGCAAAGGTACGTTTGGAGAAGGAAGGGCAGAGAATTTAATGTAAAGAACCTCTGTCCAACTGTTAAGTATGGTATTGGATCAATCATGCTTTGGGGTTGTATTGCAGCCAGTGGCTCAGGGAACATTTCACAGGTAGAAGGAAAAATGGATTCAGTAAGATTCCAGCAAATTTTGGACGCTAACTTGATGCCATCTGTGAAAAAGCTGAAGTTATGTAGGGTACACACCAGGACGACCCGCTCACGATGCGGGTCGTCAGTGTCTCGTCCGACCCGCTCACGGTGACGTGGGGGGGCACGACCCGCTCACGATGTGCACCGTGAGCGGGTCCGATCCAATGGCGACCCGCACCCGGCTGTATGGTCGTCATTGAGATCCTACCTGCAGCAGGTAGGATCTCAATAACGACCGACCGACCCGCGGGACCGCGCATCGGATCGGTATCGGTCCACACCAGGACAGAAAAGGGCCCAATCACCACACAATCTACATCCAATTGGTCGGAATTGGATCTAGATTGAGGGGATCGGGCCCTAGTCGTCCTGGAGTGTACCCAGCATTAGAGAGAGGCTGGCTTCTACAAATGGATAAGGATCCTAAACACATCTCAAAATCCACAGTGGATACATCAAGAGGCGTAAACTGAAGGTTTGCCATGGCCTTCACAATCTCCTGACCTCAACATAATTGAAAATCTATGGATAGTCCTTAAAAGAGCAGTGCGTCACAGACAGACCAGAATCTCACAGAACTGGAAGACTTTTGTAAGGAAGAATGGGCGAAGATACCGCAAACAAGAATTGAAAGACACTTGGCTGGCTACAAAAAAGCGTTTACAAGCTGTGATATTTGCCAAAGGGGGCAGTACAAGGTATTAACTCTGCAGGGTGCCCAAACTTTTGCAGACGCCATTTTTGTTTTGTTATTTTGAAAGTGTAAATGATGGAAATAAAATTGGAGGTTTTTCCATCTTTCCTTGGCTTCTTTTTGCAAATGCAAATTGCAAAATGAATATTTGCCTGGGGTGCCCAAACTTTCGATCCCCACTGTGTGTATATATATATATATATATATATATATATTTTATACCAGCGGAGGTCCTCATCATTATATACAGTATATATATATATACCAGCGGAGGTCCTCATCATTATATACAGTATATATATACCAGCGGAGGTCCTCATCATTATATACAGTATATATATACCAGCGGAGGTCCTCATCATTATATACAGTATATATATACCAGCGGAGGTCCTCATCATTATATACAGTATATATATACCAGCGGAGGTCCTCATCATTATATACAGTATATATATATCAGCTGAGGTCCTCATCATTATATACAGTATATATATACCAGCGGAGGTCCTCATCATTATATACAGTATATATATACCAGCGGAGGTCCTCATCATTATATACAGTATATATATATATACCAGCGGAGGTCCTCATCATTATATACAGTATATATATATACCAGCGGAGGTCCTCATCATTATATACAGTATATATATACCAGCAGAGGTCCTTATCATTATATACAGTATATATATACCAGCGGAGGTCCTCATCATTATATACAGTATATATATATATACCAGCGGAGGTCCTCATCATTATATACAGTATATATATACCAGCGGAGGTCCTCATCATTATATACAGTATATATACCAGCGGAGGTCCTCATCATTATATACAGTATATATATACCAGCGGAGGTCCTCATCATTATATACAGTATATATATACCAGCGGAGGTCCTCATCATTATATACAGTATATATATACCAGCGGAGGTCCTCATCATTATATACAGTATATATATACCAGCGGAGGTCCTCATCATTATATACAGTATATATATATACCAGCGGAGGTCCTCATCATTATATACAGTATATATATATACCAGCGGAGGTCCTCATCATTATATACAGTATATATATATCAGCTGAGGTCCTCATCATTATATACAGTATATATATACCAGCGGAGGTCCTCATCATTATATACAGTATATATATACCAGCGGAGGTCCTCATCATTATATACAGTATATATATATATACCAGCGGAGGTCCTCATCATTATATACAGTATATATATATACCAGCGGAGGTCCTCATCATTATATACAGTATATATATACCAGCAGAGGTCCTTATCATTATATACAGTATATATATACCAGCGGAGGTCCTCATCATTATATACAGTATATATATATATACCAGCGGAGGTCCTCATCATTATATACAGTATATATATACCAGCGGAGGTAATCATAATTATATACAGTATATATATACAAGCGGAGGTCCTCATCATTATATACCGTATATATATACCAGCGGAGGTCCTCATCATTATATACAGTATATATATACCAGCTGAGGTCCTCATCATTATATACAGTATATATATACCAGCTGAGGTCCTCATCATTATATACAGTATATATATATACCAGCGGAGGTCCTCATCATTATATACCGTATATATATACCAGCGGAGGTCCTCATCATTATATGCAGTATATATATATATACCAGCGGAGGTCCTCATCATTATATACAGTATATATATATATACCAGCGGAGGTCCTCATCATTATATACAGTATATATATATATATATCAGCGGAGGTCCTCATCATTATATACAGTATATATATATATCAGCGGAGTTCCCTGACGTTGCCATGGTTTCGCTGTGCTACTAACATTATTTGAACTTGATCCTTTTCTTGTTTTAAGCCTGACAGCTATTCCCACTGACCCAGGAGGTGGCTGCCTGGTGTCATCTGAAGTTCTCATCCAAATCAGTCTAGCAGGAGCCACCCCCCCCCCCCGACACGCCGTCCACCCCCATCCATCACCTACCACGCCATGTACCCCCATCCATCACTTACCACGCCGTCCACCCCCATCCATCACCAAACCACGCCGTCCACCCCCATCCATCACCAACCACACTGTCCACCCCCATCCGACACCTGTCCCGCCATCCACCCCCATCCATCACCAACCACACTGTCCACCCCCATTCGACACCTGTCCCGCCATACACCCCCATCCATCACCAACCACGCCGTCCACCCCCATCCGACACCTGTCCCGCCATCCACCCCCATCCATCACCAACCACGCCGTCCACCCCATCCGACACATGTCCCGCCGTCCACCCCCATCCATCACCAACCATGCCGTCCACCCCCATCCAACACCAGTCACACCATGTACCCCCATCCATCTCCTACCACGCTGTCCACCCCCATCCATCACCTATCCCGCCATCCACCCCCATCCATCACCTGTCCCGCCGTCCACCCCCATCCATCACCAACCACGCCGTCCACCCCCATCCATCACCTGTCCCGCCGTCCACACCCATCCATCACCTACCACACCGTCCACCCCCATCCATCACCAACCACGCTGACCACCCCCATCCATCACCTGTCCCGCCGTCCATCCCCATCCATCACCAACAATGCCGTCCACCCCCATCCAACACCAGTCACACCATGTACCCCCATCCATCTCCTACCACGCTGTCCACCCGCATCCATCACCTGTCCCGCCGTCCATCCCCATCCATCACCAACCACGCCGTCCACCCCCATCCAACACCAGTCACACCATGTACCCCCATCCATCTCCTACCACGCTGTCCACCCCCATCCATCACCTGTCCCCGCCGTCCACCCCCATCCATCACCTGTCCCGCCGTCCACCCCCATCCATCACCAACCACGCCGTCCACCCTCATCCGACACCTGTCCCGCCGTCCACCCCCATCCATCACCTGTCCCGCCGTCCACCCCCATCCAACACCAGTCACGCCATGTACCCCCATCCATCACCAACCACGCTGTCCACCCCCATTTATCACGTGTCCCGCCGTCCACCCCCATCCATCACCAACCACGCTGTCCACCCCAATCCGACACCTGTCCCGCCGTCCACCCCCATCCATCACCAACCACGCAGTCCACCCCCATCCGACACCTGTCCCGCCGTCCACCCCCATCCATCACCTACCACGCCGTCCACCCCCATCCATCACCAACCACGCTGTCCACCCCCATCCATCACCAACCACACTGTCCACCCCCATCCATCACCTGTCCCGCCGTCCACCCCCATCCATCACCAACCACGCCGTCCACCCCCATCCATCACCTGTCCCGCCATCCACCCCCATCCATCACCTACCACACCGTCCACCCCCATCCGACACCTGTCCCGCCATCCACCCCCATCCATCACCAACCACGCCGTCCACCCCCATCCATCACCTGTCCCGCCGTCCACCCCCATCCATCACCTACCACACCGTCCAACCCCCATCCATCACCAACCACGCTGTCCACCCCCATCCATTACCTGTCCCGCCGTCCATCCCCATCCATCACCAACCACGCCGTCCACCCCCATCCAACACCAGTCACGCCATGTACCCCCATCCATCACCTACCACGCTGTCCACCCCCATCCATCACCTATCCCGCCGTCCACCCCCATCCATCACCTGTCCCGCCGTCCACCCCCATCCATCACCAACCACGCCGTCCACCCCCATCCGACACCTGTCCCGCCGTCCACCCCCATCCATCACCAACCATGCCGTCCACCCCCATCCATCACCTGTCCCGCCGTCCACCCCCATCCATCACCTACCACACCGTCCACCCCCCATCCATCACAAACCACGCTGTTCACCCCCATCCATCACCTGTCCCGCCGTCCATCCCCATCCATCACCAACCACGCCGTCCACCCCCATCCAACACCAGTCACGCCATGTACCCCCATCCATCACCTACCACGCTGTCCACCCCCATCCATCACCTGTCCCGCCGTCCTCCCCCATCCATCACCTGTCCCACCGTCCACCCCCATCCATCACCAACCACGCCGTCCACCCCCATCCGACACCTGTCCCGCCGTCCACCCCCATCCATCACCAACCACGCTGTCCACCCCCATCCATCACCTGTCCCGCCGTCCACTCCCATCCATCACCAACCACGCCATCCACCCCCATCCATCACCTGTCCCGCCGTCCACTCCCATCCATCACCAACCACACCGTCCACCCCCATCCGACACCTGTCCCGCCGTCCACCCCCATCCATCACCAACCACGCCGTCCACCCACATCCGACACCTGTCCCGCCGTCCACCCCCATCTATCACCAACCACGCTGTCCACCCCCATCCATCACCTGTCCCGTCGTCCACCCCATCCATCACCAACCACGCTGTCCACCCCCATCCATCACCTGTCCCGCCGTCCACCCCCATCCATCACCTGTCCCGCCGTCCACCCCCATCCATCACCTACCACACCATCCACCCCCATCCATCACCAACCACGCCGTCCACCCCCATCCATCATCTGTCACGCCATGTACACCCATCCATCACCTACCATACCGTCCACCCCCATCCATCACCAACCACACCGTCCACCCCCATCCATCACCTGTCACGCCATCACCTACCACACCGTCCACCCCCATCCATCACCTACCACACCGTCCATCCCCATCCATCACCAACCACGCCGTCCACCCCCATCCAACACCAGTCACGCCATGTACCCCCATCCATCACCTACCACGCTGTCCACCCCCATCCATCACCTGTCCCGCCGTCCACCCCCATCCATCACCTGTCCCGCCGTCCACCCCCATCCATCACCAACCACGCCGTCCACCCCCATCCGACACCTGTCCCGCCGTCCACCCCCATCCATCACCTACCACGCCGTCCACCCCCATCCATCACCTGTCCCGCCGTCCACCCCCATCCATCACCAACCACGCTGTCCACCCCCATCCATCACCTGTCCCGCCGTCCACCCCCATCCATCACCTACCACACCGTCCACCCCCATCCGACACCTGTCCCGCCATCCACCCCCATCGATCACCAACCACGCCGTCCACCCCCATCAATCACCTGTCCCGCCGTCCACCCCCATCCATCACCTACCACACCGTCCAACCCCCATCCATCACCAACCACGCTGTCCACCCCCATCCATCACCTGTCCCGCCGTCCATCCCCATCCATCACCAACCACGCCGTCCACCCCCATCCAACACCAGTCACGCCATGTACCCCCATCCATCACCTACCACGCTGTCCACCCCCATCCATCACCTGTCCCGCCGTCCACCCCCATCCATCACCTGTCCCGCCGTCCACCCCCATCCATCACCAACCACGCCGTCCACCCCCATCCGACACCTGTCCCGCCGTCCACCCCCATCCATCACCAACCACGCCGTCCACCCCCATCCATCACCTGTCCCGCCGTCCACCCCCATCCATCACCTACCACACCGTCCACCCCCCATCCATCACAAACCACGCTGTTCACCCCCATCCATCACCTGTCCCGCCGTCCATCCCCATCCATCACCAACCACGCCGTCCACCCCCATCCAACACCAGTCACGCCATGTACCCCCATCCATCACCTACCACGCTGTCCACCCCCATCCATCACCTGTCCCGCCGTCCTCCCCCATCCATCACCAACCACGCCGTCCACCCCCATCCGACACCTGTCCCGCCGTCCACCCCCATCCATCACCAACCACGCTGTCCACCCCATCCATCACCTGTCCCGCCATCCACCCCCATCCATCACCAACCACGCCATCCACCCCCATCCATCACCTGTCCCGCCGTCCACTCCCATCCATCACCAACCACACCGTCCACCCCCATCCGACACCTGTCCCGCCGTCCACCCCCATCCATCACCAACCACGCCGTCCACCCACATCCGACACCTGTCCCGCCGTCCACCCCCATCTATCACCAACCACGCTGTCCACCCCCATCCATCACCTGTCCCGCCGTCCACCCCATCCATCACCAACCACGCTGTCCACCCCCATCCATCACCTGTCCCGCCGTCCACCCCCATCCATCACCTGTCCCGCCGTCCACCCCCATCCATCACCTACCACACCATCCACCCCCATCCATCACCAACCACGCCATACACCCCCATCCATCATCTGTCACGCCATGTACCCCCATCCATCACCTACCATACCGTCCACCCCCATCCATCACCTGTCACGCCATGTACCCCCATCCATCACCTACCACACCGTCCACCCCCATCCATCACCTACCACACCGTCCATTCCCATCCATCACCAACCACGCCGTCCACCCCCATCCATCATCTGTCACGCCATGTACACCCATCCATCACCTACCATACCGTCCACCCCCATCCATCACCAACCACACCGTCCACCCCCATCCATCACCTGTCACGCCATCACCTACCACACCGTCCACCCCCATCCATCACCTACCACACCGTCCATCCCCATCCATCACCAACCACGCCGTCCACCCCCATCCAACACCAGTCACGCCATGTACCCCCATCCATCACCTACCACGCTGTCCACCCCCATCCATCACCTGTCCCGCCGTCCACCCCCATCCATCACCTGTCCCGCCGTCCACCCCCATCCATCACCAACCACGCCGTCCACCCCCATCCGACACCTGTCCCGCCGTCCACCCCCATCCATCACCTACCACGCCGTCCACCCCCATCCATCACCTGTCCCGCCGTCCACCCCCATCCATCACCAACCACGCTGTCCACCCCCATCCATCACCTGTCCCGCCGTCCACCCCCATCCATCACCTACCACACCGTCCACCCCCATCCGACACCTGTCCCGCCATCCACCCCCATCGATCACCAACCACGCCGTCCACCCCCATCAATCACCTGTCCCGCCGTCCACCCCCATCCATCACCTACCACACCGTCTAACCCCCATCCATCACCAACCACGCTGTCCACCCCCATCCATCACCTGTCCCGCCGTCCATCCCCATCCATCACCAACCACGCCGTCCACCCCCATCCAACACCAGTCACGCCATGTACCCCCATCCATCACCTACCACGCTGTCCACCCCCATCCATCACCTGTCCCGCCGTCCACCCCCATCCATCACCTGTCCCGCCGTCCACCCCCATCCATCACCAACCACGCCGTCCACCCCCATCCGACACCTGTCCCGCCGTCCACCCCCATCCATCACCAACCACGCCGTCCACCCCCATCCATCACCTGTCCCGCCGTCCACCCCCATCCATCACCTACCACACCGTCCACCCCCCATCCATCACAAACCACGCTGTTCACCCCCATCCATCACCTGTCCCGCCGTCCATCCCCATCCATCACCAACCACGCCGTCCACCCCCATCCAACACCAGTCACGCCATGTACCCCCATCCATCACCTACCACGCTGTCCACCCCCATCCATCACCTGTCCCGCCGTCCTCCCCCATCCATCACCAACCACGCCGTCCACCCCCATCCGACACCTGTCCCGCCGTCCACCCCCATCCATCACCAACCACGCTGTCCACCCCATCCATCACCTGTCCCGCCATCCACCCCCATCCATCACCAACCACGCCATCCACCCCCATCCATCACCTGTCCCGCCGTCCACTCCCATCCATCACCAACCACACCGTCCACCCCCATCCGACACCTGTCCCGCCGTCCACCCCCATCCATCACCAACCACGCCGTCCACCCACATCCGACACCTGTCCCGCCGTCCACCCCCATCCATCACCAACCACGCCGTCCACCCCCATCCATCACCTGTCCCGCCGTCCACCCCATCCATCACCAACCACGCTGTCCACCCCCATCCATCACCTGTCCCGCCGTCCACCCCCATCCATCACCTGTCCCGCCGTCCACCCCCATCCATCACCTACCACACCATCCACCCCCATCCATCACCAACCACGCCATACACCCCCATCCATCATCTGTCACGCCATGTACCCCCATCCATCACCTACCATACCGTCCACCCCCATCCATCACCTGTCACGCCATGTACCCCCATCCATCACCTACCACACCGTCCACCCCCATCCATCACCTACCACACCGTCCATTCCCATCCATCACCAACCACGCCGTCCACCCCCATCCAACACCAGTCACGCCATGTACCCCCATCCATCACCTACCACGCTGTCCACCCCCATCCATCACCTGTCCCGCCGTCCACCCCCATCCATCACCTGTCCCGCCGTCCACCCCCATCCATCACCAACCACGCCGTCCACCCCCATCCGACACCTGTCCCGCCGTCCACCCCCATCCATCACCTACCACGCCGTCCACCCCCATCCAACACCAGTCACGCCATGTACCCCCATCCATCACCTACCACATCGTCCACCCCCATCCATCACCAACCACACCGTCCACCCCCATCCATCACCTGTCACGCCATGTACCCCCATCCATCACCTACCACACCGTCCACCCCCATCCATCACCAACTACACCGTCCACCCCCATCCATCACCAACCACGCCGTCCACCCCCATCCGACACCTGTCCCGCCGTCCACCCCCATCCATCACCTACCACGCCGTCCACCCCCATCCATCACCTGTCACGCCATGTACCCCCATCCATCACCTACCACATCGTCCACCCCCATCCATCACCAACCACACCGTCCACCCCCATCCATCACCTGTCACGCCATGTACCCCCATCCATCACCTACCACACCGTCCACCCCCATCCATCACCAACTACACCGTCCACCCCCATCCGACACCTGTCACGCCATGTACCCCCATCCATCACCTACCACACCGTCCACCCCCATCCATCACCAACTACACCGTCCACCCCCATCCATCACCTGTCACGCCATCTGCCCCCATCCGACTCTTTTCAGATGGAGGGTTCCTCCCCACCAGGTCAGCTGTATCAGTGCCAATCTTATCTAATGGAATACATGGGGGGCACAGCAGCATCCGATGGTTACAATCCCGGCAGGGACTAGAACCCCCACCTTGTAGTAAATGCTGCTGTATATACTTCTCCATGACAGCTAACACTGCACAGGAAACATCATTATCCCCATAGTAGGGACTTCAGTATATTATAGGGATTGTTTGAAATCTGCACACAAATAAATGAAACCCTATATTGTATGGGTATGTGCCGCTATATATTATTTGGCCTGCGGGGGTGCTATCCTACCAACTAAGTCAAAGAAAAGGGAAAGAGGAAAGTAGTTGTGGCGGATGCACCCCAAAGAGTTCTGGGTATTTATTATATCATGAGAACATTCTCCGGGTTAATGTCAAAAGCAGGAATCCCGTTAATCTTTATTAGTTTATGGATTCAGGAAACAGCCCCTGTAGCTGCAAAATGAGAGAGGTTAAAATATGGGACATACAACATACATGTACACACATACATACATACATACAACATACATGTACACACACACATACATACATACATGTACGTACACACATACATACATACATACATACATACATACATACATACATACATACATACATACATACAACATTCATGTACACACATACATACATACATGTACACAATACGGTGAGAAAAGATCCGAAAAATAAGTGTTAAATAGACTTTACAATACAGGCAGATGGGGCTGGGAAGTGTGCGGCTTCTTGACTTGGGATGAATACATCCAGGATATATTGAAAGAAATGGTCATTTTAAATATTGGTACTTGTGAGTTATCCGGGCTGCCGATTTCTAAATCGGGTCGGATCGGGCACATCGCATCGCATCGCATGCGACCATCGGATGCGATGCGATGCGATGACCCGATTTTTCCATAGGAATCAATGTTAAAATGGACTGAGTCCATTTTAACATGGAATTCAATGGGAAAAAGGGGTCCTTTTCATACCCCTACTATCCAAGTGGGCATGGAGTTGGATATAAACCTGTGGCGAGCGTAGCGAGCCACCGCGCCCGAAGCGTGGCGAGCGTAGCGAGCCCCGCGAGGGGACACAGAATACCGTCCCCTCGCGGGGCTCGCTTCGCTCGCCACGCTTCGGGCTCGGTGGCTCGCTACGCTCGCCACAGGTTTATATCCAACTCCATGCCCACTTGGATAGTAGGGGTATGAAAAGGACCCCTTTTTCCCATTGAATTCCATGTTAAAATGGACTCAGTCAATTTTAACATTGATTCCTATGGAAAAATCGGGTCATCGCATCCGATGATCGCATGCGATGCGATGCGATATCGCATCGCATCGCATCTGATTGTATGCCTTAACTTAAGGCATACAATCAAAAAATCGGCAGCCCAGATAACTCACAAGTACCTAAATATTTATATTTCCTTTGAAATATGTAAATATAGTTGTCCTGTATTGGCTTGATTTAATATACATCAAAGAAAAATGAAATATATGTATATCTCTATCCTTGCCGGACCCTTAGTAAGCACGTGTTGGTGAGTACTCTTGTGGTTAGATATATATAATGGGGTTATGCCAATGCGTGGTTCAAAGAGAGTCCAAGGTGGTGGTGTGGTCTATACATCAGTGGAGTGCGGTGGGGTGAGGCACAGCCTTTCCTGTCATATTAGCGTATATGCCGGCGTTTTGAATTTATAAAGTATGTCAAAAGTACAGATAATATATAAAAAGAAATCTTATTTTTATTATTTTAATCATTTTTATAGTCAAAACTCTGGAGTAAAAAGTCTATGGCAGGTGAGGCAGCGCCTCCCGTACAGTGCCTCACCTGCAGTGCCTCACCTACAGTGCCTCACCTGGCTACCTTTTCCGCACATCTCTTATCAAAGCTCAGGGAATCTCGAGCAGTACACACTGCTGCACATGTGTATAATGCTGGTATGTACCCCAGGGCGCATATATTGTGTGCAAATCTGGCTCTGGTACTTGCCGGGGACTCTTGAGCCATTTACCTCACCGCATGTCCCTGCTATATATATCTATATGAGGGATATGGTATGTGCTGGAATTTTACTATATACACAATTTGCCTGAATTGGCTTATTAATACCCTTTCACACTTGCAAAAATATCCCGGATTTTTGCACATGAACCGGGATTTCGCTCAGTGTGAAAGGGTATTGAAAGAATATCCCGGGATGAGCATTCCGGGATTTCTACCCAGGTCCTGACCTGGGTAGATTACGGAATCGACACGGGATGCGGTCAATGTGAATGGTCCCGTATCCGGGATCGGGTACACAGGACTTCAAAAAAGCTGCTGATTGGAGCTTTCTTGGGCTCACAAATGCTGATGTCATCTTTCAGAGCCCTGGACAGTGCAGTTCAAGCAGACAGGCATCATGGCAAACGGGACCAAGAAGTGAGAGAGCTCCTGAGCATAAGGGGTGAGGAGATAAAATGCTAAATCACCGGCACAGTAAAAGATGCAGTTCTTTATAAGCTGCTTGGAGCCAGAGGCATAACCCGGACACAACAGCAAGTTGTTAATAAATTGAAGTCCCTGAGAAAGAAGTTCATGACAACAATCGTAAGAAGAGCAGGGTTGCCGACCCTCCCGGAATTTGCGGGAGTGTCCCGAAAATCGTGTCCTCCTCCCGGCCCCCCGGAAGAGTGGGCAACCCTCCCGGAATCAGGGGGACCCCCACTGAGCCCCCCCGATCGCGGCATTTAAATGCCGCAATCCGCGGGTCTCAGAGGAGGGGGCGAAGCTAAAATGGCATAAACGTGTCATTTTAGCCCCGCCCCCTCCATGTAGATCAGTTTTTTCGGCTATTTGCTGTAATGGGGGCAGGGCTTAATGACGTCACTGTTAAGCCACGCCCCCAAACTTGTAATGAAATATTCCTCTCCGGGCTTCTCCCGGAGAGGATTTTTTGCAAGTCGGCAACCCTGAAGAAGAGTGGGTCTGGCCGCATCGAGTGGGAATACTATGATATCTGCGCAACCGTCTTCGGGCACACAGCTCTCTGCAATCCTGTGAGTCTGTCTTCCAGTTCACAGTACATTGCTGCAGAAACCAGTCCAGGTCCTGAAGATACACAGACAAGTGAAGTCTGACAGTCATCACCCCAGGTGAGGACACACCTGAGAGCAGTGAGCATGAAATATCCACCCACCTGCCCATGCATATAACTAGCCCTGATGACAGCATATCCAACACCGTTGAAGAGGTCGTGGAAGCTGCGTCCAGTGACAGTGGGTTTCCCCAAAGTGCCGTCACCCCAACTTTGCAGAGAAACAGTAAGTTTATATTGACACATAGCACACTATAGGGTTAGGTTGGGGGGGGGGGGGGGGGGAGGGGTAGGGGAGGTGTAGCATAGGGTTATACAAGGCATGCCCAAATAGTAGTCCTCCAGCAGTTATGGAACTACACATCCCAGCATGCCTTGGCACAGTTTTAGCATTACCTAATAGCAAAACTGTGGCAAGGCATGATGGGACTTGTAGTTTGGACATGCATGGTTTAGCCACCACCCAGGGGAACTTTAGAGTTAGGGTACTACCTTGGAGGGGCAGGTTTTGGCTGTGGGGTGGAAGGGCTAGGGTTTGTAACAGGGTAAGGGGGGGACATAATATACAGATCAATGTATAACTTGCAGTGATGTCGCAGTGTAACGCAGTGTGTAGGTGGGTTAATGCCAGACACATGTTTGCTAACGCTGCTATTTTTATTTATGGTAATTCTCAATTTATATTTTATCTTTACAGTTTACAACGTTCCACCTAGAGGGAAGAAACTGAACAAAGCGGAGCAGGCAGCTAGAGCCATGACAAGTGCCCTTGCTGAAGAACTCAGAGAAATGGACAATGCTATGTCCGCACAGGGGAATACTGCGTCCGCACAGGGGAATGCTGCGCTGTGTCCGCACAGGAGAATGCTGCGTCCGCACAGGGGAATGCTGCATCCGCACAGGGGAATGCTGCGTCCGCACAGGGGAATGCTGCGCTGTGTCCGCACAGGAGAATGCTGCGTCCGCACAGGAGAATGCTGCGTCCGCACAGGAGAATGCTATGTCCGCATAGGAGAATGCTGCGTCCGCACAGGGCACAGGAGAATGCTATGTCCGCACAGGAGAATGCTGTGTCCGCACAGGAGAATGCTATGTCCGCACAGGGCACAGGAGAATGCTATGTCCGCACAGGAGAATGCTGCGTCCGCACAGGAGAATGCTATGTCCGCACAGGAGAATGCTATGTCCGCACAGGGGAATGCTGTGTCCGCACAGGAGAATGCTGTGTCCGCACAGGAGAATGCTGTGTCCGCACAGGAGAATGCTATGTCCGCACAGGAGAATGCTGCGTCCACACAGGGCACAGGAGAATGCTGTGTCCGCACAGGAGAGTGCAAGGCTCGACCAGTTTATAGAGGCCGAGCGCCAAATGCAGGATTCAATTCTTTCTCAAATCCTGTCATTGCAGGAACGCATGAATCGCGAGGCTCATGAGCGTCATAGGGAATTACAGCAAATGAACATGGCGTTCTTGGAACGCTTGTTCAATACTCCATAAGCCTCAAGCCAACACCACAGCTCACAGTACCCTGAGCCGGGTTATTCCACATATAATCATGGACCATATTTTGGTTCAAGCAATGCTGCAAATGAGCAAACCTCTGAGTCTTCAGTTTTTCGCAACTTGCCTTAAAGCTATAGGCACATTTATTGTTTGCACTTAAAGTGCTTAGGCAGCAGATTCGTTACCTCAGTGTTTATGCAGCACTAGCGGTCATTCGCTAACCCTCAGTGTTTATGCAGCACTAGCGGTCATTCGCTAACCCTCAGTGTTTGTGCAGCACTAGCGGTCATTCGCTAACCCTCAGTGTTTATGCAGCACTAGCGGTCATTCGCTAACCCTCAGTGTTTATGCAGCACTAGCGGTCATTCGCTGACCCTCAGTGTTTATGCAGCACTAGCGGTCATTCGCTAGCCCTCAGTGTTTATGCAGCACTAGCGGTCATTCGCTAGCCCTCAGTGTTTATGCAGCACTAGCGGTCATTCGCTAACCCTCAGTGTTTATGCAGCACTAGCGGTCATTCGCTAACCCTCAGTGTTTACGCACCACTGGCGGTCATTCGCTGACCCTCAGTGTTTACGCAGCACTAGCGGTCATTCGCTAGCCCTCAGTGTTTACGCAGCACTAGCGGTCATTCGCTAGCCCTCAGTGTTTGTGCAGCACTAGCGGTCATTCGCTAGCCCTCAGTGTTTGTGCAGCACTAGCGGTCATTCGCTAGCCCTCAGTGTTTATGCAGCACTAGCGGTCATTCGCTAGCCCTCAGTGTTTATGCAGCACTAGCGGTCATTCGCTAGCCCTCAGTGTTTGTGCAGCACTAGCGGTCATTCGCTAACCCTCAGTGTTTAGGCAGCACTAGCGGTCATTCGCTGACCCTCAGTGTTTATGCAGCACTAGCGGTCATTCGCTAGCCCTCAGTGTTTATGCAGCACTAGCGGTCATTCGCTAGCCCTCAGTGTTTATGCAGCACTAGCGGTCATTCGCTAACCCTCAGTGTTTATGCAGCACTAGCGGTCATTCGCTAACCCTCAGTGTTTACGCACCACTGGCGGTCATTCGCTAACCCTCAGTGTTTATGCACCACTAGCGGCCATTCGCTAACCCTCAGTGTTTAGGCAGCACTAGCGGTCATTCGCTAACCCTCAGTGTTTACGCAGCACTAGCGGTCATTCGCTAACCCTCAGTGTTTACGCAGCACTAGCGGTCATTCGCTGACCCTCAGTGTTTACGCAGCACTAGCGGTCATTCGCTAGCCCTCAGTGTTTACGCAGCACTAGCGGTCATTCGCTAGCCCTCAGTGTTTACGCAGCACTAGCGGTCATTCGCTAGCCCTCAGTGTTTATGCAGCACTAGCGGTCATTCGCTAACCCTCAGTGTTTAGGCAGCACTAGCGGTCATTCGCTAACCCTCAGTGTTTACGCACCACTGGCGGTCATTCGCTAACCCTCAGTGTTTATGCACCACTAGCGGCCATTCGCTAACCCTCAGTGTTTAGGCAGCACTAGCGGTCATTCGCTAACCCTCAGTGTTTATGCAGCACTAGCGGTCATTCGCTAACCCTCAGTGTTTACGCAGCACTAGCGGCCATTCGCTAACCCTCAGTGTTTATGCACCACTAGCGGCCATTCGCTAACCCTCAGTGTTTAGGCAGCACTAGCGGTCATTCGCTAACCCTCAGTGTTTACGCAGCACTAGCGGTCATTCGCTAACCCTCAGTGTTTACGCAGCACTAGCGGTCATTCGCTAACCCTCAGTGTTTATGCACCACTAGCGGCCATTCGCTGACCCTCAGTGTTTAGGCACCACTAGCGGTCATTCGCTGACCCTCAGTGTTTAGGCACCACTAGCGGTCATTCGCTGACCCTCAGTGTTTATGCACCACTAGCGGTCATTCGCTAGCCCTCAGTGTTTATGCACCACTAGCGGTCATTCGCTAGCCCTCAGTGTTTATGCAGCACTAGCGGTCGTTCGCTAACCCTCAGTGTTAAGGCAGCACTAGCGGTCATTCGCTAGCCCTCAGTGTTTATGCAGCACTAGCGGTCATTCGCTAGCCCTCAGTGTTTAGGCAGCACTAGCGGTCATTCGCTAACCCTGTGTTTAGGCAGCACTAGCGGTCATTCGCTAACCCTCAGTGTTTAGGCAGCACTAGCGGTCATTCGCTAACCCTCAGTGTTTAGGCAGCACTAGCGGTCATTCGCTAACCCTCAGTGTTTAGGCAGCACTAGCGGTCATTCTCTAACCCTCAGTGTTTATGCAGCACTAGCGGTCATTCGCTGACCCTCAGTGTTTAGGCAGCACTAGCGGTCATTCGCTGACCCTCAGTGTTTAGGCAGCACTAGCGGTCATTCGCTGACCCTCAGTGTTTATGCAGCACTAGCGGTCATTCGCTAACCCTCAGTGTTTATGCAGCACTAGCGGTCATTCGCTAACCCTCAGTGTTTAGGCACCACTAGCGGTCATTCGCTAACCCTCAGTGTTTAGGCACCACTAGCGGTCATTCGCTAACCCTCAGTGTTTAGGCACCACTAGCGGTCATTCGCTAGCCCTCAGTGTTTATGCACCACTAGCGGTCATTCGCTAGCCCTCAGTGTTTATGCAGCACTAGCGGTCATTCGCTAGCCCTCAGTGTTTATGCAGCACTAGCGGTCATTGGCTAACCCTCAGTGTTTATGCAGCACTAGCGGTCATTGGCTAACCCTCAGTGTTTATGCACCACTAGCGGCCATTCGCTAACCCTCAGTGTTTATGCAGCACTAGCGGTCATTGGCTAACCCTCAGTGTTTATGCAGCACTAGCGGTCATTCGCTAACCCTCAGTGTTTAGGCAGCACTAGCGGTCATTCGCTAACCCTCAGTGTTTAGGCAGTACTAGCGGTCATTCTCTAACCCTCAGTGTTTAGGCAGCACTAGCGGTCATTGGCTAACCCTCAGTGTTTATGCAGCACTAGCGGTCATTCGCTAACCCTCAGTGTTTAGGCAGCACTAGCGGTCATTCGCTAACCCTCAGTGTTTAGGCAGCACTAGCGGTCATTCTCTAACCCTCAGTGTTTAGGCAGCACTAGCGGTCATTCTCTAACCCTCAGTGTTTATGCAGCACTAGCGGCCATTCGCTAACCCTCAGTGTTTATGCAGCACTAGCGGCCATTCGCTAACCCTCAGTGTTTATGCAGCACTAGCGGCCATTCGCTGACCCTCAGTGTTTATGCAGCACTAGCGGCCATTCGCTGACCCTCAGTGTTTATGCAGCACTAGCGGCCATTCGCTAACCCTCAGTGTTTATGCAGCACTAGCGGCCATTCGCTAACCCTCAGTGTTTATGCAGCACTAGCGGCCATTCGCTAACCCTCAGTGTTTATGCAGCACTAGCGGCCATTCGCTAACCCTCAGTGTTTATGCAGCACTAGCGGCCATTCGCTGACCCTCAGTGTTTATGCAGCACTAGCGGCCATTCGCTGACCCTCAGTGTTTATGCAGCACTAGCGGCCATTCGCTGACCCTCAGTGTTTATGCAGCACTAGCGGCCATTCGCTGATCCTCAGTGTTTATGCAGCACTAGCGGCCATTTGCTGACCCTCAGTGTTTATGCAGCACTAGCGGCTATTCGCTGACCCTCAGTGTTTATGCAGCACTAGCAGTCATTCCTTGACCCTCAGTGTTTATGCAGTACTAGCGGTCATTCACTGACCCTCAGTGTTTATGCAGCACTAGCGGCCATTCGCTAGCCCTCAGTGTTTATGCAGCACTAGCGGCCATTCGCTAACCCTCAGTGTTTATGCAGCACTAGCGGCCATTCGCTGACCCTCAGTGTTTATGCAGCACTAGCGGACATTGGCTGGCCCTCAGTGTTTAGGCAGCACTAGCGGCCATTCCCTAACCCTCAGTGTTTATGCACCACTAGCGGTCATTCGCTAACCCTCAGTGTTTATGCAGCACTAGCGGCCATTCGCTGACCCTCAGTGTTTATGCAGCACTAGCGGACATTGGCTGGCCCTCAGTGTTTATGCAGCACTAGCAGTCATTCGCTAACCCTCAGTGTTTATGCAGCACTAGCGGTCATTTGCTAACCCTCAGTGTTTATGCAGCACTAGCGGCCATTCGCTAACCCTCAGTGTTTATGCAGCAATAGCGGCCATTCGCTAACCCTCAGTGTTTATGCAGCACTAGCGGTCATTCGCTAACCCTCAGTGTTTATGCAGCACTAGCGGTCATTCGCTAACCCTCAGTGTTTGTGCAGCACTAGCGGTCATTCGCTAACCCTCAGTGTTTAGGCAGCACTAGCGGTCATTCGCTAACCCTCAGTGTTTATGCAGCACTAGCGGTCATTCGCTAACCCTCAGTGTTTATGCAGCACTAGCGGTCATTCGCTAACCCTCAGTGTTTATGCAGCACTAGCGGTCATTCGCTGACCCTCAGTGTTTATGCAGCACTAGCGGTCATTCGCTAACCCTCAGTGTTTATGCACCACTAGCGGTCATTCGCTAACCCTCAGTGTTTGTGCAGCACTAGTTCATTTTGTTTTGCACTTAAAGTGTTAATGCATTAGGTTAGCTTGGAATGCTAAACTTCAAGCAATTCTTGTTTGGGATAGGGGTGGTTGGGATGGGGGTGGTACAGGTGGATGATGGTTTCTATGGTTTTATTTGCTATAGTGTCTATAATACAAAGCAAAAATGTTATATTTTGTACTGTGAATTGTTTTGCAAATAAAAATTGCGCCTAAAATATAAAGGTGATAAACCAAATTAAAAAAAACTTAATGAAACACACTTGTGATCATGTTTTTATTAAAATGACCATTTCATATGGTATTTGTAGTGATTTCCCGGGGTCAGTGTGAATTGGGGTTTTCCTGTGTCGATCCCAGGTCTGAGTGCAGTGTGAAAGGGTAAATTCCCGGGAAGCATCTGGGAACACATTCCCGGGTATGACCCGGCTCTGTGAGTGTGAAAGGGGTATAAGGTCTCCCCGTATAGTTACAGCATAGACACCACTAGATATGATACACAGTTATTGTTGCCAAGCCTATAATTGGCAGGTTGCCCAGAAATACCACAAGTGATACTGTTGTGGTGGAAAGTTTATTTAGCTGAGCTTCAATGAGTTCTGATAAATCACTGCTACAATACTGACACCTTGTGGTGTGAAGTGGTTATGTCAGCTAATCCTTCATATACATTTTAGTATTCATCAAGAATTTATAAGTTGGGGTATATGCACAAGTCTAATGATGTGATCAGAATTATCAGAAATACAATTTTCTGCACCCACTAATCACAGCCCACTATCTGACGCTATAAACGTTAGGACACGTGTTTCGCAATTCAAGCTTCTTCAAGCTTTAATTATCCAGAGTATAATATAAATGTCATAATACTATCAGTGACATCTCCGAGACACTCTGGCAGCATATATATTGTTATATATATATATATATATATATATATATATATATATATATATATATATATATATATATATATATATATATATATATATATATATATATATATATATATATATATATAGACCACACCACAACGTTCGACTCTCTATGAACCACGCATTGGCATAACCCCATTATATATCTAACCACAAGAGTACTCACCAACACATGCTTACTAAGGGTCCGGCAAGGATATATATATATATATATTCATTTTTCGTTGATGTGTATTAAGCCAATACAGGACAACTATATTTACATATTTCAAAGGAAATATAAATATTTAAAATGACCATTTCTTTCAATATATCCTGGATGTATTCATCCCAAGTCAAGAATAAGCCGCACACTTCCCAGCCCCATCTGCCTATATTGTAAAGTCTATTTAACACTTATTTTTCGTATCTGTACATGTATGTTGTATGTATGTATGTATGTGTGTGTGTACATGTATGTTGTATGTCCCATATTTTAACCTCTCTCATTTCGCAGCTACAGTGGCTGTTTCCTGAATCCATAAACTTACAAAGAATAACGGGATTCCTGCTTTTGATATTAACCTGATCTAATAAATACCCAGAACGCTTTGGGGTGCATCCGCCACAACTACTTTCCTCTTCCCTTTTCTTTGACTGTTATAGGGATTGTTATGGATTTAGGGGTTTTATTGATACTTAATTGGTATTCCAAATGATTATTTAGCCCTTAATAATCTGTGACTGTTCCCGTCGCCCCTTTCCATAGAAGACGTTTCTGTAAGAGTCCAGGTTCCTGATGTACTACTGTAGTGGGGGGTCTCAGGGTGGTCATGGTACATCTAGCACTAATACTGGGATTACCCCCCCCCCCGGCTGCTCGTACACAATGGGGGTCTGCAGGTTCCCCCATCCTCCTACTATGGAGCGCTGGAACCTTATTATACACTTATAATGGCTGAATACAGGAGGAGGAGGGGGGGGGGGGGGGGGGGGGGGCACTGACCAGGCGGACAGCCATAACATCCCCTATGTCCCTACGCTCCAAAGTCATTGTGATATGGACCAGTACAACATCCCGTCACAGGAGTACTCGGCAAGACCCCTCCCTGCCTGCGCAATGGGATATGCATCCTACCCAGACTGTCAGCAGAACCCCCCTCCTCGTGCTGGGGCAGATGCTCTTCTTAGTGCTGGCTGCCATGTTACACGCCAGCTCCTGCCCAGCGGCTATGTAGGTATAGGAGTGGTGGAAGTGATTTCACCAAGGCCTCCAGTCAAAGGAGTGTCTCTACCAATGATAGGGGACTACTGCCACCAGGAACACTAGGACCCCGCAATGATGGGGGACTACTGCCGCCAGGAACACTAGGACCCCGCAATGATGGGGGACTACTGCCGCCAGGAACACTAGGACCCCGCAATGATGGGGGACTACTGCCGCCAGGAACACTAGGACCCCGCAATGATGGGGGACTACTGCCGCCAGGAACACTAGGACCCCGCAATGATGGGGGACTACTGCCGCCAGGAACACTAGGACCCCGCAATGATGGGGGACTACTACCGCCAGGAACACTAGAACTCCGCAAAAGGTGGGGGACTACTACCGCCAGGAACACTAGGACCCCGCAATGATGGGGGACTACTACCACCAGAGACACTAGGACCCCACAATGATGGGGTACTACTACCGCCAGGAAAACTAGGACCCCACAATGATGGGGGACTACTACCGCCAGGAAAACTAGGACCCCACAATGATGGGGGACTACTACCGCCAGGAAAACTAGGACCCCACAATGATGGGGGACTACTAGCACCAGAGACACTGGGACCCCACAAAAGGTGGGGGACTACTACCACCAGAGACACTGGGACCCCGCAATGATGGGGGACAATTACCACTAGGGACCCCGCAATGATGGGGGACAATTACCACTAGGGGACCCGCAATGATGGGGGACAATTACCACTAGAGACCCCGCAATGATGGGGGACTACTACCGCCAGGGACCCTGCAATGATGGGGACTATTACCACCAAAAACATTGGGACCCCGCAGTGACGATGGACTAATACCACCAGGGACACTGCAATGATGGGAGTGATTGTTCCCCCACCCCTCTCCTTGTTGGGCACAGATTATAATGTACAGGTCATGCCCACGGATATACCATGTCATGTAGTCCCAGTCTCCCCCATCACACGACAAATCACGTGTCAATTCTCCATGGTCATCACTTCTGTATAAGGAATAGGACCAGAGGACATGGGAATAGAAAGTGTTGTGTAGCGCCCAATCTTGGAATCCCTGTAACATGACACCCCACATACAGGTCCAGGTACGACAGCCATCACCCCAGATTACGTCCAGCACAGTAATGACAGGTGACGTGACCTCAGCAGCATCATACCTTACTGCACTATTAGAGCAGGGGGACCAGAGACAGTGACAAACAAGAGTCAGGACCAAATTTATTACAAAAACAAAAAGCAGCGGAGGAATTCCAGACAGAAACGCTTCATAACTTAGACGCATCATGTATAATACACTATGCCGGGAGCAGAGATGGCTGATGGGAGATCATTGCTGGAAGACACAAGACTACAGTCAGTAACCAGCGCAGGGTGCCAGTCATTAATCAACACAGGATGAGAGCAGGCACAGGACCCAGAGCTGGGGGAAGGAGGAATCATACAGGGGAGAGGATTGGGAAGACACGGAAAAGAGTGGGAAGGGTGCCAGTCAGTAACAAGGGCAGGGTGAGAGGGCACAGGACCCAGAGCTGGGGGCAGGAGGAATCAGACAGGGGAGAGGATTGGGGAAGGCACGGAGAGAGTGGGAAAGATGCCAGTCAGTAACCAGGGCAGGGTGAGAGAGGGCACAGGACCCAGAGCAGGGGGAAGGAGGAATCACACAGGGGAGAGGATTGGGAAAGGCATGGCGAGAGTGGGAAGGGTGCCAGTCAGTAACCAGGCAGGATGAGAGCGGGCACAGGGACCCAGAGCTTCAGGGCAGGAGGAATCAGACAGGGGAGAGGATTGGGGAAGGCACGGCGAGAGTGGGAAGGATGCCAGTCAGTAACCAGGGCAAGGTTAGAGTGGGCACAGGACCCAGAGCTGGGGGCAGGAGGAATCACACAGGGGAGAGGATTGGGGAAGGCATGGCGAGAGTGGGAAGGGTGCCAGTCAGTAACCAGGGCAGGGTGAGAGCGGGCACAGGAGGAATCACACAGGGGAGAGGGTTGGGGAAGGCATGGAGAGAGGGGGAAGGCATGGAGAGAGTGGGAAGGGTGCCAGTCAGTAACCAGGGCAGGGTGAGAGCGGGCACAGGAGGAATCACACAGGGGAGAGGATTGGGGAAGACACGGAAAGAGTGGGAAGTGTGCCAGTCAGTAACAAGGGCAGGGTGAGAGGGCACAGGACCCAGAGCTGGGGGCAGGAGGAATCAGACAGGGGAGAGGATTGGGGAAGGCACGGAGAGAGTGGGAAAGATGCCAGTCAGTAACCAGGGCAGGGTGAGAGAGGGCACAGGACCCAGAGCAGGGGGAAGGAGGAAGGAGGAATCACACAGGGGAGAGGATTGGGAAAGGCATGGCGAGAGTGGGAAGGGTGCCAGTCAGTAACCAGGGCAGGGTGAGAGCGGGCACAAGACCCAGAGCTTCAGGCAGGAGGAATCAGACAGGGGAGAGGATTGGGGAAGGCACGGCGAGAGTGGGAAGGATGCCAGTCAGTAACCAGGGCAAGGTTAGAGTGGGCACAGGACCCAGAGCTGGGGGCAGGAGGAATCACGCAGGGGAGAGGATTGGGGAAGGCATGGCGAGAGTGGGAAGGGTGCCAGTCAGTAACCAGGGCAGGGTGAGAGCGGGCACAGGAGGAATCACACAGGGGAGAGGGTTGGGGAAGGCATGGAGAGAGTGGGAAGGGTGCCAGTCAGTAACCAGGGCAGGGTGAGAGCGGGCACAGGACCCAGAGCTGGGGGCAGGAGGAATCACACAGGGGAGAGGATTGGGGAAGACACTGAGAGAGTGGGAAGGATGCCAGTCATTAACCAGTGCAGGTTGAGAGCGGGCACAGGACCCAGAGCTGGGGGCAGGAGGAATCACACAGGGGAGAGGATTGGGGAAGACACGGAGAGAGTGGGAAGGGTGCCAGTCAGTAACCAGGGCAGGGTGAGAGCGGGCACAGGACCCAGAGCTGGGGGGGAAGGAGGAATCAGACAGGGGAGAGGATTGGGGAAGACACAGAGAGAGTGGGAAGGATGCCAGTCAGTAACCAGCGCAGGGTGAGAGCGGGCACAGGACCGAGAGCTGGGGGCAGGAGGAATCACACAGGGGAGAGGATTGGGGAAGGCATGGCGAGAGTGGGAAGGGTGCCAGTCAGTAACCAGGGCAGGGTGAGAGCGGGCACAGGACCCAGAGCTGGGGGCAGGAGGAATCAGACAGGGGAGAGGATTGGGGAAGGCACAGAGAGAGTAGGAAGGATGCCAGTCATTAACCAGTGCAGGGTGAGAGCGGGCACAGGACCCAGAGCTGGGGGCAGGAGGAATCACACAGGGGAGAGGATTGGGGAAGACACGGAGAGAGTGGGAAGGATGCCAGTCAGTAACCAGCGCAGGGTGAGAGCGGGCACAGGACCGAGAGCTGGGGGCAGGAGGAATCACACAGGGGAGAGTATTGGGGAAGGCATGGCGAGAGTGGGAAGGGTGCCAGTCAGTAACCAGGGCAGGGTGAGAGCGGGCACAGGACCGAGAGCTGGGAGCAGGAGGAATCACACAGGGGAGAGTATTGGGGAAGGCATGGCGAGAGTGGGAAGGGTGCCAGTCAGTAACCAGGGCAGGGTGAGAGCGGGCACAGGACCCAGAGCTGGGGGCAGGAGGAATCAGACAGGGGAGAGGATTGGGGAAGGCACAGAGAGAGTAGGAAGGGTGCCAGCCAGTAACCAGGGCAGGGTGAGAGCGGGCACAGGACCCAGAGCAGGGGGGCAGGAGGAATCACACAGGGGAGAGGATTGGGGAAGACACAGAGAGAGTGGGAAGGGTGCCAGTCAGTAACCAGGGCAGGGTGAGAGGGCACAGGACCCAGAGCTGGGGGCAGGAGGAATCAGACCGGGGAGGACACGGAGGGAGTGGGAAGGATGCCGGACAGTAGCGGGGCAGTGTGAGAGCGGGCACAGGACCCAGAGCTGGGGCAGGAGGAATCAGACCGGGGAGGACACGGAGGGAGTGGGAAGGATGCCGGACAGTAGCGGGCAGTGTGAGAGCGGGCACAGGACCCAGAGCTGGGGCAGGAGGAATCAGACCGGGGAGGACACGGAGGGAGTAGGAAGGATGCCGGACAGTAGCGGGCAGTGCGGACCAGTGGGAGTGGTGAGGAATGGGGTGGGGACTCACTTTTGCCTTGTTCTGTACGGGGAGGTACAGCTTGAACTCTGCAGGGAGCTCGTCTTCTGAATACAGACGGTCTGAGAAATAAACTCTTCGGATCCGGCAATTTGCGTGAATCTAGAAGACAGAAAAGCCGTTACAGGACGTAGCGCTGGGACGGGTGCCCGGGTCTGATGTACATTAATGTGGAAGCTGGGCGAGGGGCGGAAACCAAAACACAACACAAAGTCATCTGTCCCACCTGTACGCGGAGGGTTTCTATGTAATTCGTTCCGTACGCCCGGCGGGTGAAGTCTGACAGGTTAAACTGAATCTGATTCCATCCATCGTCTAATCTCATCGGCATCGTGCAGATAAACGGCTTCACCCGCGTCGTGCTCTGGTAGTTACTGGCGCGGAACCGCCGGCGGACGTTCTTATCATCCAACACCTGCAGGAATCATACATAGAATGCATCACCCTCAATGGGAGGGGCTAGCTTCATACCTCCACCCAGTCAGTCATACTGCAATGGGAGGAGCTAGCGTCATACATCCCACCCAGTCTGTCATACTGCAATGGGAGGAGCTAGCGTCATACATCCACCCAGTCTGTCACTCTGCAAGGGGAGGGGCTAGCTTCATACCTCCACCCAGTCTGTCACTCTGCAAGGGGAGGGGCTAGCTTCATACCTCCACCCACTCTGTCACTCTGCAAGGGGAGGGGCTAGCTTCATACCTCCACCCAGTCTGTCACTCTGCAAGGGGAGGGGCTAGCTTCATACATCCACCCAGTCTGTCACCCTACAATGGGAGGGGCTAGCGTCAGCTCTCATATCTCCTCAGTGGGTTACCCTACAATGGGAGGGGCTAGCGCCAGATCTCATATCTCCTCAGTGGGTTACCCTACAATGGGAGTGGCTAGCGCCAGATCTCATATCTTCTCAGTGTTACCCTGCAATGGGAGGAGCTAGCTTCATACCTCCACCCAGTCCGTCATCCTGCAATGGGAGGAGCTAGCTTCATACCTCCACCCAGTCCGTCACCCTACAATGGGAGGAGCTAGCTTCATACCTCCACCCAGTCTGTCACCCTACAATGGGAGGGGCTAGCTTCCTACCGCCTCTCCTTCTGCCACCCTACAATGGGGAGGGGCTAGCTGCCTACCTCCTCTCCTTCTGCCACCCTACAATGGAGGGGCTAGCTGCCTACCTCCTCTCCTGCCACCCTACAATGGGAGGGGCTAGCGTCAGCTTCTCATATCTCCTCAGTGTGTCACCCTACACAATGGCAGGGGCAAACGCAGGATTTTCAGAAGGGGGTTTCCAGAGGGGCGGAGCAAAGCACGGAGATGGACACTTAGGTGACGCAGTATATGCCGGTCAGTTAAAGTATTATAGATAGACACACACACAGCAGTGTAGACCCCTGGGCGTAGCAATGTATTGGGGCCCCTACCGATCCTCCAGCGGTAGGGGTGGGGGAAACTTTGATGTCCTGCGGGTGGTAGGGGGTATTATATCAACAGCTCAGCATGTAGGGCCTGGATCAGTAATTTCCACTAATTAGCCCTTTACTGCACAGATGGTGGGAGAAGGGGGCATTGGGCTGAATGAAGGGGCCCTGATACATAACTTCCAGGGTGGTAGAGGATGTTTAATACGCAGAGGAGGGGTGTATAGTGGAGTGGGCTTATTATTCATAATTTTCTGGTGGGAGGACAGCTTGCTTGACTGCAGATATCTCCAGTTCCCAGAAATAGATTTCTTAGATTTTAGTGGAATTAAAAACTAGAGAATCCCACCTACCAAATGGTATTGGGGACTAGAGGATGAGAGTTCAGGAGGCAGAGCAATCTATATAAAACTACATACCAGGTGTGTGGAGCTGGAGCAGTAACCAGCTGCTGGAAGGCTGATATCTCTGGTTCTGGGAACAGTAGAGACAAGCTACTAGTGTCCCTCAAAGGGGGAGAGTCTCAGCTTTTGGAATATATCCTCAGAAAAACTCTATGTCAGAAAGAACCTGAAATATCTGACTGGGAAAAAGCAATTAACAGGCTTGGATGGGGACCACTGCTTTGAAGTCAGATATCTCCGGTTCCCAAGGGCCGATTTTTAAAATTCTTGTACCCCTGGAAAGAGGGGACCCTCAGCTTTCAGTTTAGGGTCCTTAGACTCCCGGGGGTTTCTGGGTACTCAGAAACGCCCCCTGTGTGCGCTACTGAATGGGAGGGGCTAGCTTCCTTCCACCTCTCCTTCTGCCACCCTACAATGGGAGGGGCTAACTTCCTACCGCCTCTCCTTCTGCCACCCTACAATGGGAGGGGCTAGCTGCCTACCTCCTCTCCTTCTGCCACCCTACAATGGGAGGGGCTAGCTGCCTACCTCCTCTACTTCTGCCACCCTACAATGGGAGGGGCTAGCTGCCTACCTCCTCTCCTTCTGCCACCCTACAATGGGAGGGGCTAGCTGCCTACCTCCTCTCCTTTTGCCACCCTACAATGGAGGGGCTAGCTGCCTACCTCCTCTCCTTCTGTCACCCTACAATGGGAGGGGCTAACTTGGATCTCCCCCTCATTCTATAATCCTACAATGGGAATTGCAGGGAAGGTAGCAGAGAACCTGTCCCTGGAGCCCCATGGGGCTCTCCGTCATGGGCAGGAGACCCAGGCAGGTATCAGGGCTACCCACCTAGTCTAGGCTAGAGATGGGCAGCTGGGCCCCTGGAAGTGCGTTTTAGGTGGAAAACTAACCCCCAGCCAGACAGCCCGGCCCCCAGTGGGCTGAGACTCGGGAGCAACCACTCCCCTCTGTCCATAGTGTACAATGAAGAGCGTGCATGTGGCCAACTTCAGCACATCTCAGCACTTGGCTGGAAACAACAGTGTGGGCGCGCCCCTGTGGCATGGCGTATTGGAGCGGGCGTGCCCCCTGTGGTATGGTGTATTGGAGCGGGCGTGCCCCCTGTGGTATGGTGTATTGGAGCGGGCGTACCCCCTGTGGCATGGTGTATTGGAGCGGGCGTACCCCCTGTGGTATTGTGTATTGGAGCGGGCGTACCCCCTGTGGTATGGTGTATTGGAGCGGGCGTGCCCCCTGTGGCATGGCGTATTGGAGCGGGCGTGCCCCCTGTGGTATGGTGTATTGGAGCGGGCGTGCCCCCTGTGGTATGGTGTATTGGAGCGGGCGTACCCCCTGTGGTATGGTGTATTGGAGCGGGCGTGCCCCCTGTGGCATGGCGTATTGGAGCGGGCGTGCCCCCTGTGGTATGGTGTATTGGAGCGGGCGTGCCCCCTGTGGTATGGTGTATTGGAGCGGGCGTACCCCCTGTGGCATGGTGTATTGGAGCGGGCGTACCCCCTGTGGTATTGTGTATTGGAGCGGGCGCGCCCCCTGTGGCATGGTGTATTGGAGCGGGCGTGCCCCCTGTGGTATGGTGTATTGGAGCGGGCGTGCCCCCTGTGGTATGGCGTATTGGAGCGGGCGCGCCCCCTGTGGCATGGTGTATTGGAGCGGGCGTACCCACTGTGGTATGGTGTATTGGAGCGGGCGTACCCACTGTGGTATGGTGTATTGGAGCGGGCGTACCCACTGTGGTATGGTGTATTGGAGCGGGCGTACCCCCTGTGGTATTGTGTATTGGAGCGGGCGTACCCCCTGTGGTATTGTGTATTGGAGCGGGCGTACCCCCTGTGGTATTGTGTATTGGAGCGGGCGTACCCCCTGTGGTATGGTGTATTGGAGCGGGCGTACCCCCTGTGGTATTGTGTATTGGAGCGGGCGTACCCCCTGTGGTATTGTGTATTGGAGCGGGCGTACCCCCTGTGGTATGGTGTATTGGAGCGGGCGTACCCCCTGTGGTATGGTGTATTGGAGCGGGCGTACCCCCTGTGGTATGGTGTGTTGGAGCGGGCGTACCCACTGTGGTATGGTGTATTGGAGCGGGCGTACCCCCTGTGGTATGGTGTATTGGAGCGGGCGTGCCCCCTGTGGTATGGTGTATTGGAGCGGGCGTGCCCCCTGTGGTATGGTGTATTGGAGCGGGCGTACCCCCTGTGGTATGGTGTATTGGAGCGGGCGTACCCCCTGTGGTATGGTGTATTGGAGCGGGCGTGCCCCCTGTGGCATGGTGTATTGGAGCGGGCGTACCCCCTGTGGTATGGTGTATTGGAGCGGGCGTACCCCCTGTGGTATTGTGTATTGGAGCGGGCGTGCCCCCTGTGGCTACTGCATAGTGGGTGGAGTCAGTAACAGGCAGTTACTGATGGTAACAGGGAACCCCCTATTGGCCAGGTTTTGGGAGACCAGAATCTGCTATCTGTGGACCCAGAGCGCAGGGCAGATGTCCGGTCACGGAGGGACGAGCTTCAGGTATCCACTCATTCTGACACCCTATATAGGGAGGGGCTAACTTTAACTCTGTAGTGCAATTCTGGGGTCATACAGCTCTCTTATATCTGTGTCCCCCTGAAGTGGGAGGGGCAGGTTCCATGTCTTCTGTTTGTGTCACCCTGCAGTGGGAGGGTCACTGTGGTCACATCTCCCATGTGTCACCCTGCAGTGGGAGGGTCACTTTGGTCACATTACTCTCTTCTGTGTTAGCCTGCAGTGGGAGGGTCACTTTGGTCACATTACTCTCTTCTGTGTTAGCCTGCAGTGGGAGGGTCACTGTGGTCACACCTCCCTTCTGTGTCACCCTGCAGTGGGAGGGTCACTGTGGTCACACCTCCCTTCTGTGTCACCCTGCAGTGGGAGGGCAGTGGGAGGGTCACTTTGGTCACATTACTCTCTTCTGTGTTAGCCTGCAGTGGGAGGGTCACTGTGGTCACACCTCCCTTCTGTGTCACCCTGCAGTGGGAGGGTCACTGTGGTCACACCTCCCTTCTGTGTCACCCTGCAGTGGGAGGGTCGTGTGGTCACATCTCCCTTCTGTGTCACCCTGCAGTGGGAGGGTCACTGTGGTCACATCTCCCTTCTGTGTCACCCTGCAGTGGGAGGGTCGTGTGGTCACATCTCCCTTCTGTGTCACCCTGCAGTGGGAGGGTCACTGGTCACATCTCCCTTCTCTGTCACCCTGCAGTGGGAGGGTCACTGTGGACACATCTACCTTCTGTGTCACCCTGCAGTGGGAGGGTCGTGTGGTCACATCTCCCTTCTGTGTCACCCTGCAGTGGGAGGGTCACTGTGGTCACACCTCCCTTCTGTGTCACCCTGCAGTGGGAGGGTCACTGGTCACATCTCCCTTCTCTGTCACCCTGCAGTGGGAGGGTCGTGTGGTCACATCTCCCTTCTCTGTCACCCTGCAGTGGGAGGGTCACTGTGGTCACATCTCCCTTCTGTGTCACCCTATAGTGGGAGGAACTTACCTGAACCTCAAAGGTGAAATATTTCTTTAGATTCTTGATGATCATTACCAGGAACGGCAGCTTGATACCCAGGGTCTTCTTGGGGTCTGCCGGACAGGTTATATATGTGGTGCTAAAACAAGACACAGACCCCTAAATTACACAGTGATGGCAGCGTTCCCCCTGCCCAATGCCTAGGATAGAATATACATTACTGCAGATCAGACACAAAGATGCACCCGCTACCTGGTGAGTACCTGATAACCTAATGCTCCCCAGGAGCCCCGGGGGCCGGAGGTGACCTACGGATGACGTACATCTCAGGGGATACATCCCAATACAGCTCACCAGGAGCCCCGGGGGCCGGAGGTGACCTACGGATAACGTACATCTCAGGGGATACATCCCAGTACAGCTCACCAGGAGCCCCGGGGGCTGGAGGTGACCTACGGATAACGTACATCTCAGGGGATACATCCCAATACAGCTCACCAGGAGCCCCGGGGGCCGGAGGTGACCTACGGATAACGTACATCTCAGGGGATACATCCCAGTACAGCTCACCAGGAGCCCCGGGGGCCGGAGGTGACCTACGGATAACGTACATCTCAGGGGATACATCCCAGTACAGCTCCCCAGGAGCCCCGGGGGCCGGAGGTGACCTACGGATAACGTACATCTCCGGGGATACATCCCAGTACAGCTCACCAGGAGCCCCGGGGGCCGGAGGTGACCTACGGATAACGTACATCTCAGGGGATACATCCCAGTACAGCTCCCCAGGAGCCCCGGGGGCAGGAGGTGACCTACGGATAACGTACACCTCAGGGTATACATCCCAGTACAGCTCACCAGGAGCCCCGGGGCCGGAGGTGACCTACGGATAACTTACATCTCAGGGGATACATCCCAGTACAGCTCACCAGGAGCCCCGGGGGCCGGAGGTGACCTACGGATGACGTACATCTCAGGGGATACATCCCAGTACAGCTCCCCAGGAGCCCCGGGGGAAGGAGGTGACCTACGGATAACGTACACCTCAGGGGATACATCCCAGTACAGCTCACCAGGAGCCCCGGGGCCGGAGGTGACCTACGGATAACTTACATCTCAGGGGATACATCCCAGTACAGCTCACCAGGAGCCCCGGGGGCAGGAGGTGACCTACGGATAACGTACACCTCGGGATACATCCCAGTACAGCTCACCGGGGGCCGGAGGTGACCTACATCTCAGGGGATACATCCCAGTACAGCTCACCAGGAGCCCTGGGGGCCGGAGGTGACCTACATCTCAGGGGATACATCCCAGTACAGCTCACCAGGAGCCCTGGGGGCCGGAGGTGACCTACGGATGACGTACATCTCAGGGGATACATCCCAGTACAGCTCCCCAGGAGCCCCGGGTGCCGGAGGTGACCTACGGATAACGTACACCTCAGGGGATACATCCCAGTACAGCTCCCCAGGAGCCGGAGGTGACCTACGGATAACGTACACCTCGGGATACATCCCAGTACAGCTCACCAGGAGCCCCGGGGGCCGGAGGTGACCTACATCTCAGGGGATACATCCCAGTACAGCTCACCAGGAGCCCCGGGGGCCAGAGGTGACCTACGGATAACGTACACCTCAGGGGATAAATCCCAGTACAGCTCACCAGGAGCCCCGGGGTCAGGAGGTGACCTACGGATAACGTACATCTCAGGGGATACATCCCAGTACAGCTCACCAGGAGCCCCGGGGGCCGGAGGTGACCTACGGATAACGTACACCTCAGGGGTTACATCCAGTACAGCTCACCAGGAGCCCCGGGGGCAGGAGGTGACCTACGGATAACGTACATCTCAGGGGAAACATCCCAGTACAGCTCACCAGGAGCCCCGGGGGCCGGAGGTGACCTACGGATGACGTACACCTCAGGGTATACATCCCAGTACAGCTCACCAGGAGCCCCGGGACCGGAGGTGACCTACGGATAACGTACACCTCAGGGGATACATCCCAGTACAGCTCCCCAGGAGCCCCGAGGGCCGGAGGTGACCTACGGATGACGTACATCTCAGGGGATACATCCCAGTACAGCTCCCCAGGAGCCCCGGGGGCCGGAGGTGACCTACGGATAACGTACATCTCAGGGGATACATCCCAGTACAGCTCACCAGGAGCCCCGGGGGCCGGAGGTGACCTACGGATGACGTACACCTCAGGGTATACATCCCAGTACAGCTCACCAGGAGCCCCGGGGCCGGAGGTGACCTACGGATAACGTACACCTCAGGGGATACATCCCAGTACAGCTCCCCAGGAGCCCCGAGGGCCGGAGGTGACCTACGGATGACGTACATCTCAGGGGATACATCCCAGTACAGCTCCCCAGGAGCCCCGGGGGCCGGAGGTGACCTACGGATAACGTACACCTCAGGGGATACATCCCAGTACAGCTCACCGGGGGCCGGAGGTGACCTACATCTCAGGGGATACATCCCAGTACAGCACCCCAGGAGCCCCGGGGGCCAGAGGTGACCTACGGATGACGTACATCTCAGGGGATACATCCCAGTACAGCTCCCCAGGAGCCCCGAGGTGACCTACGGATAACGTACACCTCGGGATACATCCCAGTACAGCTCACCAGGAGCCCCGGGGGCCGGAGGTGACCTACATCTCAGGGGATACATCCCAGTACAGCTCACCAGGAGCCCCGGGGGCCGGAGGTGACCTACGGATAACGTACACCTCAGGGGATACATCCCAGTACAGCTCACCAGGAGCCCCGGGGGCCGGAGGTGACCTACATCTCAGGGGATACATCCCAGTACAGCTCACCAGGAGCCCCGGGGTCAGGAGGTGACCTATGGATAACGTACATCTCAGGGGATACATCCCAGTACAGCTCACCAGGAGCCCCGGGGGCCGGAGGTGACCTACGGATAACGTACACCTCAGGGGATACATCCCCGTACAGCTCACCAGGAGCCCCGGGGGCAGGAGGTGACCTACGGATAACGTACACCTCAGGGGATACATCCCAGTACAGCTCACCAGGAGCCCCGGGGGCCGGAGGTGACCTACGGATAACGTACACCTCAGGGGATACATCCCAGTACAGCTCACCAGGAGCCCCGGGGGCAGGAGGTGACCTACGGATAACGTACACCTCAGGGGATACATCCCAGTACAGCTCACCAGGACCCCCGGGGGCCGGAGGTGACCTACGGATGACGTACACCTCAGGGTATACATCCCAGTACAGCTCACCAGGAGCCCCGGGGCCAGAGTTGACCTACGGATAACTTACATCTCAGGGGATACATCCCAGTACAGCTCACCAGGAGCCCCGGGGGCAGGAGGTGACCTACGGATAACGTACACCTCGGGATACATCCCAGTACAGCTCACCAGGAGCCCCGGGGGCCGGAGGTGACCTACATCTCAGGGGATACATCCCAGTACAGCTCACCAGGAGCCCCGGGGGCCAGAGTTGACCTACGGATAACGTACACCTCAGGGGATACATCCCAGTACAGCTCACCAGGAGCCCCGGGGTCAGGAGGTGACCTACGGATAACGTACATCTCAGGGGATACATCCCAGTACAGCTCACCAGGAGCCCCGGGGTCAGGAGGTGACCTACATTTCAGGGGATACATCCCAGTACAGCTCACCAGGAGCCCCGGGGGCCGGAGGTGACCTACGGATGACGTACATCTCAGGGGATACATCCCAGTACAGCTCCCCAGGAGCCCCGGGGGCCGGAGGTGACCTACGGATAACGTACACCTCGGGATACATCCCAGTACAGCTCACCAGGAGCCCCGGGGGCCGGAGGTGACCTACATCTCAGGGGATACATCCCAGTACAGCTCACCAGGAGCCCCGGGGGCCAGAGTTGACCTACGGATAACGTACACCTCAGGGGATACATCCCAGTACAGCTCACCAGGAGCCCCGGGGTCAGGAGGTGACCTACGGATAACGTACATCTCAGGGGATACATCCCAGTACAGCTCACCAGGAGCCCCGGGGGCCGGAGGTGACCTACGGATAACGTACACCTCAGGGGATACATCCCAGTACAGCTCACCAGGAGCCCCGGGGGCAGGAGGTGACCTACGGATAACGTACACCTCAGGGGATACATCCCAGTACAGCTCACCAGGAGCCCCGGGGGCCGGAGGTGACCTACGGATGACGTACATCTCAGGGGATACATCCCAGTACAGCTCACCAGGAGCCCCGGGGGCCGGAGGTGACCTACGGATGAAGTACACCTCAGGGTATACATCCCAGTACAGCTCACCAGGAGCCCTGGGGGCAGGAGGTGACCTACATCTCAGGGGATACATCCCAGTACAGCTCCCCAGGAGCCGGAGGTGACCTACGGATGACGTACACCTCAGGGGAAAAATCCCAGTACAGCTCACCAGGAGCCCCGGGGGCCGGAGGTGACCTACATCTCAGGGGATACATCCCAGTACAGCTCCCCAGGAGCCCCGGGGGCCGAAGGTGAGTTACGGATAACGTACACCTCAGGGGATACATCCCAGTACAGCTCACCGGGGGCCGGAGGTGACCTACATCTCAGGGGATACATCCCAGTACAGCTCACCAGGAGCCCTGGGGGCCGGAGGTGACCTACATCTCAGGGGATACATCCCAGTACAGCTCACCAGGAGCCCTGGGGGCCGGAGGTGACCTACGGATGACGTACATCTCAGGGGATACATCCCAGTACAGCTCCCCAGGAGCCCCGGGTGCCGGAGGTGACCTACGGATAACGTACACCTCAGGGGATACATCCCAGTACAGCTCCCCAGGAGCCGGAGGTGACCTACGGATAACGTACACCTCGGGATACATCCCAGTACAGCTCACCAGGAGCCCCGGGGGCCGGAGGTGACCTACATCTCAGGGGATACATCCCAGTACAGCTCACCAGGAGCCCCGGGGGCCAGAGGTGACCTACGGATAACGTACACCTCAGGGGATAAATCCCAGTACAGCTCACCAGGAGCCCCGGGGTCAGGAGGTGACCTACGGATAACGTACATCTCAGGGGATACATCCCAGTACAGCTCACCAGGAGCCCCGGGGGCCGGAGGTGACCTACGGATAACGTACACCTCAGGGGTTACATCCAGTACAGCTCACCAGGAGCCCCGGGGGCAGGAGGTGACCTACGGATAACGTACACCTCAGGGGATACATCCCAGTACAGCTCACCAGGAGCCCCGGGGGCAGGAGGTGACCTACGGATAACGTACATCTCAGGGGAAACATCCCAGTACAGCTCACCAGGAGCCCCGGGGGCCGGAGGTGACCTACGGATGACGTACACCTCAGGGTATACATCCCAGTACAGCTCACCAGGAGCCCCGGGGCCGGAGGTGACCTACGGATAACGTACACCTCAGGGGATACATCCCAGTACAGCTCCCCAGGAGCCCCGAGGGCCGGAGGTGACCTACGGATGACGTACATCTCAGGGGATACATCCCAGTACAGCTCCCCAGGAGCCCCGGGGGCCGGAGGTGACCTACGGATAACGTACATCTCAGGGGATACATCCCAGTACAGCTCACCAGGAGCCCCGGGGGCCGGAGGTGACCTACGGATGACGTACACCTCAGGGTATACATCCCAGTACAGCTCACCAGGAGCCCCGGGGCCGGAGGTGACCTACGGATAACGTACACCTCAGGGGATACATCCCAGTACAGCTCCCCAGGAGCCCCGAGGGCCGGAGGTGACCTACGGATGACGTACATCTCAGGGGAAACATCCCAGTACAGCTCCCCAGGAGCCCCGGGGGCCGGAGGTGACCTACGGATAACGTACACCTCAGGGGATACATCCCAGTACAGCTCACCGGGGGCCGGAGGTGACCTACATCTCAGGGGATACATCCCAGTACAGCACCCCAGGAGCCCCGGGGGCCAGAGGTGAACTACGGATGACGTACATCTCAGGGGATACATCCCAGTACAGCTCCCCAGGAGCCCCGGGGGCCGGAGGTGACCTACGGATAACGTACACCTCAGGGGATACATCCCAGTACAGCTCACCAGGAGCCCCGGGGGCCGGAGGTGACCTACATCTCAGGGGATACATCCCAGTACAGCTCACCAGGAGCCCCGGGGGCCGGAGGTGACCTACGGATAACGTACACCTCAGGGGATACATCCCAGTACAGCTCACCAGGAGCCCCGGGGGCCGGAGGTGACCTACATCTCAGGGGATACATCCCAGTACAGCTCACCGGGGGCCGGAGGTGACCTACATCTCAGGGGATACATCCCAGTACAGCACCCCAGGAGCCCCGGGGGCCAGAGGTGACCTACGGATGACGTACATCTCAGGGGATACATCCCAGTACAGCTCCCCAGGAGCCCTGGGGGCCGGAGGTGACCTACGGATAACGTACACCTCAGGGGATACATCCCAGTACAGCTCACCAGGAGCCCCGGGGGCCGGAGGTGACCTACATCTCAGGGGATACATCCCAGTACAGCTCACCAGGAGCCCCGGGGTCAGGAGGTGACCTACGGATAACGTACATCTCAGGGGATACATCCCAGTACAGCTCCCCAGGAGCCCCGGGGGCCGGAGGTGACCTACGGATAACGTACACCTCAGGGGATACATCCCAGTACAGCTCACCGGGGGCCGGAGGTGACCTACATCTCAGGGGATACATCCCAGTACAGCACCCCAGGAGCCCCGGGGGCCAGAGGTGACCTACGGATGACGTACATCTCAGGGGATACATCCCAGTACAGCTCCCCAGGAGCCCCGGGGGCCGGAGGTGACCTACGGATAACGTACACCTCGGGATACATCCCAGTACAGCTCACCAGGAGCCCCGGGGGCCGGAGGTGACCTACATCTCAGGGGATACATCCCAGTACAGCTCACCAGGAGCCCCGGGGGCCGGAGGTGACCTACGGATAACGTACACCTCAGGGGATACATCCCAGTACAGCTCACCAGGAGCCCCGGGGGCCGGAGGTGACCTACATCTCAGGGGATACATCCCAGTACAGCTCACCAGGAGCCCCGGGGTCAGGAGGTGACCTACGGATAACGTACATCTCAGGGGATACATCCCGGTACAGCTCACCAGGAGCCCCGGGGGCCGGAGGTGACCTACGGATAACGTACACCTCAGGGGATACATCCCCGTACAGCTCACCAGGAGCCCCGGGGGCAGGAGGTGACCTACGGATAACGTACACCTCAGGGGATACATCCCAGTACAGCTCACCAGGACCCCCGGGGGCCGGAGGTGACCTACGGATGACGTACACCTCAGGGTATACATCCCAGTACAGCTCACCAGGAGCCCCGGGGCCAGAGTTGACCTACGGATAACTTACATCTCAGGGGATACATCCCAGTACAGCTCACCAGGAGCCCCGGGGGCAGGAGGTGACCTACGGATAACGTACACCTCGGGATACATCCCAGTACAGCTCACCAGGAGCCCCGGGGGCCGGAGGTGACCTACATCTCAGGGGATACATCCCAGTACAGCTCACCAGGAGCCCCGGGGGCCAGAGTTGACCTACGGATAACGTACACCTCAGGGGATACATCCCAGTACAGCTCACCAGGAGCCCCGGGGTCAGGAGGTGACCTACGGATAACGTACATCTCAGGGGATACATCCCAGTACAGCTCACCAGGAGCCCCGGGGTCAGGAGGTGACCTACATCTCAGGGGATACATCCCAGTACAGCTCACCAGGAGCCCCGGGGGCCGGAGGTGACCTACGGATGACGTACATCTCAGGGGATACATCCCAGTACAGCTCCCCAGGAGCCCCGGGGGCCGGAGGTGACCTACGGATAACGTACACCTCGGGATACATCCCAGTACAGCTCACCAGGAGCCCCGGGGGCCGGAGGTGACCTACATCTCAGGGGATACATCCCAGTACAGCTCACCAGGAGCCCCGGGGGCCAGAGTTGACCTACGGATAACGTACACCTCAGGGGATACATCCCAGTACAGCTCACCAGGAGCCCCGGGGTCAGGAGGTGACCTACGGATAACGTACATCTCAGGGGATACATCCCAGTACAGCTCACCAGGAGCCCCGGGGGCCGGAGGTGACCTACGGATAACGTACACCTCAGGGGATACATCCCAGTACAGCTCACCAGGAGCCCCGGGGGCAGGAGGTGACCTACGGATAACGTACACCTCAGGGGATACATCCCAGTACAGCTCACCAGGAGCCCCGGGGGTCGGAGGTGACCTACGGATGACGTACATCTCAGGGGATACATCCCAGTACAGCTCACCAGGAGCCCCGGGGGCCGGAGGTGACCTACGGATGAAGTACACCTCAGGGTATACATCCCAGTACAGCTCACCAGGAGCCCTGGGGGCAGGAGGTGACCTACATCTCAGGGGATACATCCCAGTACAGCTCCCCAGGAGCCGGAGGTGACCTACGGATGACGTACACCTCAGGGGATACATCCCAGTACAGCTCACCAGGAGCCCCGGGGGCCGGAGGTGACCTACATCTCAGGGGATACATCCCAGTACAGCTCCCCAGGAGCCCTGGGGGCCGAAGGTGAGTTACGGATAACGTACACCTCAGGGGATACATCCCAGTACAGCTCACCAGGAGCCCCGGTGGCCGGAGGTGACCTACATCTCAGGGGATACATCCCAGTACAGCTCACCAGGAGCCCCGGGGGCCGGAGGTGACCTACGGATGGCGTACACCTCAGCGGATACATCTCAGTACAGCTCACCAGGAGCCCCGGGGGCCGGAGGTGACCTACGGATGACGTACATCTCAGGGGATACATCCCAGTACAGCTCACCAGGAGCCCCGGGGGCCGGAGGTGACCTACGGATGACGTACACCTCAGGGGATACATCCCAGTACAGCTCCCCAGGAGCCCCGGGGGCCGGAGGTGACCTACGGATGACGTACACCTCAGGGGATACATCCCAGTACAGCTCCCCAGGAGCCCCGGGGGCCGGAGGTGACCTACGGATAACGTACACCTCAGGGGATACATCCCAGTACAGCTCACCAGGAGCCCCGGGGGCCGGAGGTGACCTACGGATGACGTACATCTCAGGGGATACATCCCAGTACAGCTCCCCAGGAGCCCCGGGGGCCGGAGGTGACCTACGGATGACGTACATCTCAGGGGATACATCCCAGTACAGCTCACCAGGAGCCCCGGGGGCAGGAGGTGACCTACGGATGACGTACACCTCAGGGGATACATCCCAGTACAGCTCACCAGGAGCCCCGGGGGCAGGAGGTGACCTACGGATAACGTACATCTCAGGGGATACATCCCAGTACAGCTCCCCAGGAGCCCCGGGGGCCGGAGGTGACCTACGGATGACCTACATCTCAGGGGATACATCCCAGTACAGCTCACCAGGAGCCCCGGGGGCAGGAGGTGACCTACGGATGACGTACACCTCAGGGGATACATCCCAGTACAGCTCACCAGGAGCCCCGGGGGCCGGAGGTGACCTACATCTCAGGGGATACATCCCAGTACAGCTCACCAGGAGCCCCGGGGGCCGGAGGTGACCTACGGATAATGTACATCTCAGGGGATACATCTCAGTACAGCTCACCAGGAGCCCCGGGGGCCGGAGGTGACCTACGGATGACGTACACCTCAGGAGATACATCTCCGTACAGCTCACCAGGAGCCCCGGGGGCCGGAGGTGACCTACGGATGACATACATCTCAGGGGATACATCCCAGTACAGCTCACCAGGAGCCCCGGGGGCCGGAGGTGACCTACGGATCACGTACATCTCAGGGCATACATCCCAGTACAGCTCACCAGGAGACCCGGGGGCCGGAGGTGACCTACGGATGACGTACACCTCAGGGGATACATCCCAGTACAGCTCACCAGGAGCCCCGGGGGCCGGAGGTGACCTACAGATGACGTACATCTCAGGGGATACATCCCAGTACAGCTCCCCAGGAGCCCCGGGGGCCGGAGGTGACCTACATCTCAGGGGATACATCCCAGTACAGCTCCCCAGGAGCAGGAGGTGACCTACACCTCAGGGGATACATCCCAGTACAGCTCACCAGGAGCCCAGGGGGCCGGAGGTGACCTACATCTCAGGGGATACATCCCAGTACAGCTCACCAGGGGCCCCGGGGGCCGGAGGTGACCTACGGATAACGTACATCTCAGGGGATACATCCCAGTACAGCTCACCAGGAGCCCCGGGGGCCGGAGGTGACCTACATCTCAGGGGATACATCCCAGTACAGCTCCCCAGGAGCCCCGGGGGCCGGAGGTAACCTACGGATGACGTACACCTCAGCGGATACATCTCAGTACAGCTCCCCAGGAGCCCCGGGGGCAGGAGGTGACCTACATCTCAGGGGATACATCCCAGTACAGCTCCCCAGGAGCCCCGGGGGCCGGAGGTAACCTACGGATGACGTACACCTCAGCGGATACATCCCAGTACAGCTCCCCAGGAGCCCCGGGGGCAGGAGGTGACCTACGGATGACGGACACCTCAGGGGAAACATCCCAGTACAGCTCACCAGGAGCCCCGGGGGCCGGAGGTGACCTACGGATGACGTACACCTCAGGGGATACATCCCAGTACAGCTCACCAGGAGCCCCGGGGGCCGGAGGTGACCTACACCTCAGGGGAAACATCCCAGTACAGCTCCCCAGGAGCCCCAGGGCTGGAGGTGACCTACGGATGACGTACATCTCAGGGGATACATCCCAGTACAGCTCCCCAGGAGCCCCAGGGGCCGGAGGTAACCTACATCTCAGGGGATACATCCCAGTACAGCTCCCCAGGAGCCCCGGGGGCCGGAGGTGACCTACATCTCAGGGGATACATCCCAGTACAGCTCACCTGGATGTAATTTATGGATGTTCGGGACAATGAGCACTTACCTGACATTTGTTCCCTCCACCTCGAGTACCAGGGACTGGATATCATTGTCTGTTATCCTCTTGATGTGCCCATTCCTCACCTGCCGGGGACAGGATGGGAAGGAGTTACAAAATTGTTGGTCAGGACTTGATATAAAGGATCCCACACACGGATCTATACACTGTATATGTTGATGTACGAACCTTCTGTGCCGAGCAATAATATCAATAAGTAAGGCGCTGCATCCACCCGCACAGAATATAGAGGACGCCCTGCTTGTAATACCTTGTACTGTACAGGGGGGAGACAGTGAGTGAGGAGCATAGAACGGTGGATTAGGAGGAGAGCTTACACTCTACAGGGGAGGGACAGACAGACAGGGGTGACACAGAGGAGACAGTGAGCGAGGAGCATAGAGCGGTGGGTTAGGATGAGAGCTTACACTCTACAGGGGAGGGACAGACAGGGGTGACACAGAGGGGACAGTGAGTGAGGAGCATAGAGCAGCGGGTTAGGATGAGAGCTTACACTCTATAGGGGAGGGACAGACAGGGGTGACACAGAGGAGACAGTGAGCGAGGAGCATAGAGCGGTGGGTTAGGATGAGAGCTTACACTCTACAGGGGAGGGACAGACAGACAGGGGTGACACAGAGGAGACAGTGAGTGAGGAGCATAGAGCGGTGGGTTAGGATGAGAGCTTACACTCTATAGGGGAGGGACAGACAGACAGGGGTGATACAGAGGAGACAGTGAGTGAGGAGCATAGAGCGGTGGGTTAGGATGAGAGCTTACACTCTATTGGGGACGGACAGACAGACAGGGGTGACACAGAGGAGACAGTGAGCGAGGAGCATAGAGCGGTGGGTTAGGATGAGAGCTTACACTCTATAGGGGAGGGACAGACAGACAGGGGTGACACAGAGGAGACAGTGAGCGAGGAGCATAGAGCGGCGGGTTAGGGTGACAGCTTACACTCTATAGGGGACAGACAGGGGTGACACAGAGGAGACAGTGAGCGAGGAGCATAGAGCGGTGGGTTAGGATGAGAGCTTACACTCTATAGGGGAGGGACAGACAGACAGGGGTGACACAGAGGAGAGACAGTGAGCGAGGAGCAGAAGTGAAGGGCAGAAATAATCTCTTAGACTGTACTGTTAGGCTAAAAGCACATTACCGCTACACCCCGCTTCAGCCTACGTATCAGATAGGCAGCCAGTTCCCAGCCAGAGACCTTTGCCGCTACACCCCGCTTCAGCCTACTTACCCGATAGGCAGCCAGTTCCCAGCCGGAGCCCTTTCCTGCTACAGCCAGCTTCAGCCTACGTATCCGATAGGCAGCCAGTTCCCAGCCGGAGCCCTTTCCCGCTACAGCCAGCTTCAGCCTACGTATCCGATAGGCAGCCAGTTCCCAGCTCCCAGCCGGAGCCCTTTCCCGCTACACCCCGCTTCAACCTACGTATCCGATAGGCAGCCAGTTCCCAGCTCCCAGCCGGAGCCCTTTCCCGCTACACCCAGCTTCAGCCTACGTATCCGATAGGCAGCCAGTTCCCAGCCGGAGCCCTTTCCCGCTACACCCAGCTTCAGCCTACGTATCCGATAGGCAGCCAGTTCCCAGCCGGAGCCCTTTCCCGCTACAGCCAGCTTCAGCCTACGTATCAGATAGGCAGCAAGTTCCCAGCCGGAGCCCTTTCCCGCTACACCCCGCTTCAGCCTACGTATCCGAAAGGCAGCCAGTTCCCAGCCGGAGCCCTTTCCCGCTACAGCCAGCTTCAGCCTACGTATCAGATAGGCAGCAAGTTCCCAGCCGGAGCCCTTTCCCGCTACACTGCAGATATACACATGAGGTTTATTTATATTGTATATAACGTATACACATGAGGACAAGGGTATATATGTGGGATATACAGTAACACATGGGGGTATATATGTGGTATATACAGTAACACATGGGGGTATATATATGTGGTATATACAGTAACATGGGGGTATATTTGTGGTATATACAGTATCTATATTAGGCAGGGTATATACAGTAACACCAACGGTATTGTGACCGGACGCCTGCCCTAGGCTCTGTCTACACCCTCCGGACCCACAGATAGCGGTTTCTGGTCTCACGGGATCTGGCCAATAGGGGATTCCCTGTAACCATCAGTAACCGCACGTTACTGACTCCACCCACTACACAGTGGGCAGGGATATCGCTGCCACCACCAGATGCCTACTACGTGGTGTCTGGAACCACAGATACTTCCTGAGGCCCAAACGCGGGCACCTGAGTACTACCTGCTGGGGTGCATGCTTCGACACGCTGCTGACACTCCCCGGACTGGCGTCTGTTGGTTCCCCACTGGTCACGGACCAGGCTTTGGTAGCTGGCAGAGCGGAGCTTGGAGATGCTGGATGCTTTACCCAGTACAGCCGGGGAAAGGGATTAGGTTTGGCGTATTCCTATTGGTCGCAAGATGCGAACGGTCATCTTGACGCAAAGGATGTTTATTTGCTCAAAGATCTGAAAAGAGCCCTCTCCTATCCCTAGGAGGCACAGCAAACAGCAGATGTCACAGCATACAGATGGTTACAGCAGTCCTAAGGACAAGTCAGCCCCGATTTACGCTGAGCTTCCCGGGGGAGCTTGATAAAACTTGGCACTTGATGTGCCATATTTTACATGTGATAAATCGGTTGCGATTTATCACATGAAAAATCCGGGGAGCGGCAGGATGGGAGTGGGGACCGGCCGGGGGAGTGACAGGAGCAGGCTGGGGGCGGGGTCCGGTCCTGGGTACCTGTAGGTGCAGGCTGTAATCTGTATTGTGCACTGGGAGAGCCTCAGCCTCTTCAGATGTAGCAGCGCTGCGGCAGGCAGGGTCAGGAGCGGGGACCGCAGATGCAGAGAGACCGGGTGCGCGGCCCGAGAATAGAAAGAAATCCCATTCAAAGGACTGGGCGGCCGCTGATTGGCTGAGAACTCAGCCAATCAGCGGCCGCCCAGTCTTTTGAATAGGATGGTTTCTATTCTCCCGCTGCTCTGCGGTCCCCACGGCGAGCGGGAGAATAGAAACCATCCTATTCAAAAGACTGGGCGGCCGCTGATTGGCTGAGAACTCAGCCAATTAGCGGCCGCCCAGTCTTTTGAATAGGATGGTTTCTATTCTCCCGCTGCTCTGCGGTCCCCACGGCGAGCGGGAGAATAGAAACCATCCTATTCAAAAGACTGGGCGGCCGCTGATTGGCGCCGCAAATGAGAGGGAGAGCCGCGTCAATGAGGACGTGTACCCTGCAGAGGAGCTCCCACGTGTTAGAGTCAGCGCCGGAGATCTCCGTCTGTTAGGAGTCAGATCTGAGCGCTGCGGACGTCACGCAAGTAGCGCCTCTGACTGAGCGGTCCAGTGAGAACTGGCATACCGCTCCGACTAAACGACCAGGTCATGACGAAGCTCCAATGCGAAGCGTACGCTGACATAGACACTCAGTGTGCTCTCCTTCTCTCCCCTATCCCTATTACATGTATTTTGATCTGTATTAGCTTAAAATCGTTTAGTCGGAGCGGTATGCCAGTTCTCACTGGACCGCTCAGTCAGAGGCGCTACTTGCGTGACGTCCGCAGCGCTCAGATCTGACTCCTAACAGACGGAGATCTCCGGCGCTGACTCTAACACGCCGGAGCTCCTCTGCAGGGTACACGTCCTCATTGACGCGGCTCTCCCTCTCATTTGCGGCGCGCAGTGCTGGTGTAGAGGTGGCAGATCTCACCAGACACGCACTGCTTGAGGGGTGACCCGCGGGGCACCATATTGCCTACCCTATTTGTGAAGTAATCTGATCAGTAACATCACAGGGGAACATAAACCCAGATTATCTTGTTACCAGCAGATCAGTAATAGGCGACTTAAACGCACAAAATTCCACTGTGGAAAACTGTACAATAAACCATTATTACTAATACATAGAATCTAACCAACATCTAGGAGGATATTGAGTTGGATCACACTGAGTAAGGATTTCTATCCTTTTTAAACCTACACTGTGTGTGTCTTTATGTGTCACTGTCTGTCTATATTTTGCTACATTCTTTTAAACATATCCAAATAAAAGTTACATTTTACTTTCTTAATAACCTGTGCACCACACAGAGACATACTTTCTCTTCTTTCCAAAAATTGTCAAACCTGTGTCCAGTGGTAGCACACTCTCCCTACTCACGGTTAACCAACCGATGTACAAATACACTGGGGGTAAATGAGAACAATACTGCTTTGATAAAACCTGTGCGACTGATTGCCCCACGTTCCCCTTTCCCCAAAACTCATTGATGTATATATGGCGCACTGTGTCTGTTGTGTCTGAATCCTGCCTGTAGTTTATATTGATCATTTTGTCTACTGTGAAGTCGTTGTCCTTGGAAACCTCATCCAATTCGTTATCACTGACTAATCAGATTCGCGGTTTTATAGTGACCCCTGATGGTGACCCCTGACAGACGAAACGCGCTGGGTTGTTATTCCGGCGAAAACCTTACCGAGGACATATTTACATATGGGAAAGACTTTATAATAAAATCTTCAGGATGAATACATTTGTGCTTCACTAAATATGGAGTTTATTATATCATAGTACTGGTGCCAAGCCATTATCGCTGTATAATATGTATGTATTTTAGTATACACAGGAGGAGGGGGTATATATGGTACATACAGTATACACAGGAGGAGGGGGTATATATATATATATATATATATATATATATATATATATATATATATATATATATATTACATACAGTATACACACGAGGAGGGGGGTGTACATATGGTTCATACAATATACACAGGAGGAGGGTGTATATATGGTACATACAGTATACACAGGAGGAAAGGGTGTATAGATGGTACATACAGTATACACAGGAGGAGGGTGTATATATGGTACATACAGTATACACAGGAGGAAAGGGTGTATAGATGGTACATACAGTATACACAGGAGGAGGTATATATGGTACATACAGTATACACACGAGGAGGGGGTGTATATATGGTACATACAGTATACACAGGAGGAGGGGGGTGTATATATGGTACATACAGTATACACAGGAGGAGGTATATATGGTACATACAGTATACACAGGAGGAGGGGGTATATATATTACATACAGTATACACAGGAGGAGGTGTATATATGGTACATACAGTATACACAGGAGGAGGGGGTGTATATGGTACATACAGTATATACACACGAGGAGCGGGGTGTATATATGGTACATACAGTGTATATATGGTACATACAGTATACACAGGAGGGGGTGTATATATGGTACATACAGTATACACAGGAGGAAAGGGTGTATAGATGGTACATACAGTATACACAGGAGGAGGGTGTATATATGGTACATACAGTATACACAGGAGGAAAGGGTGTATAGATGGTACATACAGTATACACAGGAGGAGGTATATATGGTACATACAGTATACACAGGAGGAGGGGGGTGTATATATGGTACATACAGTATACACAGGAGGAGGGGGGTGTATATATGGTACATACAGTATACACAGGAGGAGGTATATATGGTACATACAGTATACACAGGAGGAGGGGGTATATATATTACATACAGTATACACAGGAGGAGGTGTATATATGGTACATACAGTATACACAGGAGGAGGGGGTGTATATGGTACATACAGTATATACACACGAGGAGCGGGGTGTATATATGGTACATACAGTGTATATATGGTACATACAGTATACACAGGAGGGGGTGTATATATGGTACATACAGTATACACAGGAGGAGGGGGTGTATATGGTACATACAGTATATACACACAAGGAGCGGGGTGTATATATGGTACATACAGTGTATATATGGTACATACAGTATACACAGGAGGGGGTGTATATATGGTACATACAGTATACACAGGAGGAGGGGGGTGTATATATGGTACATACAGTATACACAGGAGGGGGTGTATATATGGTACATACAGTATACACAGGAGGAGGGGGTGTATATGGTACATACAGTATACACACGAGGAGGGGGTGTATATATGGTACATACAGTATATACACACGAGGAGGGGGTGTATATATGGTACACACAGTATACACAGGAGGGGGGAGTATATATGGTACACACAGGAGGAGGGGGTGTATATATGGTACATACAGTATACACAGGAGGAGGGGGTGTATATATGGTACACACAGTATACACAGGAGGGAGGAGTATATATGGTACATACAGTATACACAGGAGGGGGGAGTATATATGGTACATACAGTATACACAGGAGGAGGGGGTGTATATATGGTACATACAGTATACACAGGAGGAGGGGTGTGTATATATGGTACATACAGTATACACAGGAGGAGGGGGTGTATATATGGTACATACAGTATACACAGGAGGAGGGGGTGTATATATGGTACATACAGTATACACACGAGGAGGGGGTGTATATATGGTACATACAGTATACACAGGAGGAGGGGGTGTATATATGGTACATACAGTATACACAGGAGGAGGGGGTGTATATATAGTACATACAGTATACACAGGAGGGGGGTGTATATATGGTACATACAGTATACACAGGAGGAGGGTGTATATATGGTACATACAGTATACACAGGAGGGGGGTATATATGGTACATACAGTATACACAGGAGGAGAGGGTGTATAGATGGTACATACAGTATACACAGGAGGGGGGTGTATATATGGTACATACAGTATACACAGGAGGAGGGGGGTGTATATATGGTACATACAGTATACACAAGAGGAGGGGGTGTATATATGGTACATACAGTATACACAGGAGGAGGGGGGTGTATATATGGTACATACAGTATACACAGGAGGAGGGGGTGTATATATGGTACATACAGTATACACAAGAGGAGGGGGGTGTATATATGGTACATACAGTATACACAGGAGGAGGGGGGTGTATATATGGTACATACAGTATACACAGGAGGAGGGTGTATATATGGTACATACAGTATACACAGGAGGGGGGGTGTATATATGGTACATACAGTATACACACGAGGAGGGGGTGTATATATGGTACATACAGTATACACAGGAGGAGGGGGGTGTATATATGGTACATACAGTATACACAGGAGGAGGGTGTATATATGGTACATACAGTATACACAGGAGGGGGGGTGTATATATGGTACATACAGTATACACAGGAGGAGGGTGTATATATGGTACATACAGTATACACAGGAGGGGGGGTGTATATATGGTACATACAGTATACACACGAGGAGGGGGGTATATATGGTACATACAGTATACACACGAGGAGGGGGGTATATATGGTACATACAGTATACACAGGAGGAGGGGGTGTATATATGGTACATACAGTATACACAGGAGGAGGGGGGGTGTATATATGGTACATACAGTATACACAGGAGGGATACACATATACACACACACAAGGAGGGGGGGATATATATATATATATATAGTACATACAGTATACACACACACGAGGAGGGGGTGTATGTATATATATATATATATATATATATATATATGTATATATACACACGAGGAGGGGGTGTATATATGGTACATACAGTATACACAGGAGGAGGGGGTGTATATATGGTACATACAGTATACACAGGAGGAGGGGGGTGTATATATGGTACATACAGTATACACAGGAGGGATACACATATACACACACACACAAGGAGGGGGGATATATATATATATATATAGTACATACAGTATACACACACACGAGGAGGGGGTGTATGTATATGTATGTATGTATATATACACACGAGGAGGGGGTCCCCCACCTTCTTGTCCCAGATCTGGAGCGGCTTGCTGCCGATGCTGTACAGGATGGACAGGAAGCCGGACTGGAAGGTGTTCTTGAACATGGTGACCACTCTCCGCTCCTCTCTCCTCCGTTCTCCGCCGCCGCCGCTGCTGCCCCGGTTGCTATAACACGTCACGAGGCCGCGGTTGCCGGGGGGACGCCTCCTCCCGCCCCCGTCGCTATGACAGCAGGCTCCGCCCACCACCGCGCTTGTGTTTACAGGTACACAGTTCCGTATCTTGGAGACCCGCCTGGGGCTCTGCGCGGGAGAGGGCGGAGCAGGGGAGGCCACGGCGGCCATATTCCATCCGGGCAATTCAGCGGTATCTCAGGCCAGACGGCCATCTTGGCTTCTGGAAAGCTCAAACACATTAGGAGTTTACATAGAGCCAGCGACAGTAGACACCTGACAGTAGTCCCAGACAAAATGTACCCCTAGGGCCCTCACTGCCCACCCATATTCATCACTGCCCACCCTTACACATCATTGCTCACCCATATCCATTACTACCCACCCATATCCATCACTACCCACCCATGTACCTCACCGCCCACTCATACCTCTTACTGACAACTCACAGCAATTACTGCCCACCCATATCTCCCAACATGACCTTCTCCAGAAGGGACACAATGCTCTTTTTCTGGGTTTCCCTCTTAATGTATAATCACCATCACCTGTTTTAAACTGGTTAATTGATAAGAAAGGTGTTTCAACACAGGTGATGATAATCATAAATTAAGAGGGAAGTCCAGAAACAGAGCATTGTGTCCCTCCTGGAGAGGGTCATGTTGGGAGGTATGCCCACCATACCCATCATTGCCCACCCATATCATTCACTACCCACTCATACCCCTCACTGCCCACTCACAGCAATTAATGCCCACCCATACCCATCACTGCCGACCCATATCCATCACTGCCCACTCACAGCAATTACTGCCCACCCTTACCCATCACCACCCATCCATATTCATCACTACCCACCGATATCCATCACTACCCACTCATATCCATCACTACCCACCCATATCCATCACTCCCCACCCATATCCATCACCGCCCACCCATATCCATCACCGCCCACTCACATCCATCACCGTCCACTCACATCCATCCCCGCCCCATCATACCCCTCACTTCCCACTCACAGCAATTACTGCCCACACATACCCATCACTACCCACCCATATCCATCACTGCCCACTCACATCCATCACAGCCCACTCAAACCAATCACTGCCCACTCACAGAAATCACTGCCCACCCATACTCATCACTGCCCACTCACATCCATCACCACCCACTCATACCCATCATTACCCTTCAGATCCATCGCTGCCCACTCAGGTCCACAATTGCCCACACAAAGCTCTTGCTGCTCACCTAAAGTCATGAAGGTCCACTGAGAGCCCCCAATGCCCAGCCTATGCCCTCACTACCTACTCAGAGGAATCAACCCCCACCTTCAGGCATCACTTCCTGCCCAGAGTCCTCCCTGCCCACCCAGAGTTATCACAGAGCAATCCTCACTGCCTATCCAGTGTCATCATTGTACACCCAGAGCTCTCAATACCCACCCATGTCCATCACTACCCACCATGTCCATCACTACCCACCCATATCCATCACTTCCCAACCATACCCCATCACTGCCACCCATGTCCATCACTGCCCACCCATATCCATCACTACCACCCATGTCCATCACTGCCCACCCATATCCATCACTGATCACCCATGTCCATCACTGTCCACCCATGTCCATCACTACCCACCCATATCCATCACTATCACCCATGTCCATCACTGCCCACCCATATCCATCACTGCCCACCCATGTCCATCACTGCCCACCCATGTCCATCACTTCCCAACCATGTCCATCACTGCCCACCCATATCCATCACTGCCCCCCATATCCATCTCTGCCCAACCATGTCCATCACTGCCCACCCATGTCCATCACTGCCCGCCCATATCCATCACTGCCCACCCATATCCATCACTGCCCGCCCATGTCCATCACTGCCACCCATGTCCATCACTGCCCACCCATATCCATCACTGCCCACCCATATCCATTACTACCCACCCATATCCATCACTACCCACCCATATCCATCATTGCCCATTGATGTGCATCACTGCCCACCCATGTCCATCACTGCCCACCCATATCCATCACTACCCACCCATATCCATCACTAACCACCCATATCCATCACTGCCCACCCATATCCATCACTGCCCACTGATGTGCATCACTACCCACCCATATCCATCACTTCCCAACCATACCCCATCACTGCCACCCATGTCCATCACTGCCCATCCATATCCATCACTGCCCATCCATATCCATCACTACCCACCCATATCCATCTATGCCCACCCATATCCATCACTGCCCACCCATATCCATCACTGCCCACCCATATCCATCACAGCCCACCCATATCCATCACTACCCACCCATATCCATCACTGTCCACCCATATCCATCACTACCCACCCATATCCATCACTGCCCACCCATATCCATCACTACCCACCCATATCCATCACTACCCACCCATATCCATCACTGCCCACTAATGTGCATCACTGCCCACCCATGTCCATCACTGCCCACCCATATCCATCACTACCCACCCATATCCATCACTGCCCACTGATGTGCATCACTGCCCACCCATATCCATCACTCCCCGCCCATATCCATCACTGCCCACCCATATCCATCACCGCCCACCCATATCCATCACCGCCCACTCACATCCATCACCGTCCACTCACATCCATCACCGCCCACTTATACCCCTCACTTCCCACTCACAGCAATTACTGCCCACACATACCCATCTCTACCCACCCATATCCATCACAGCCCACTCACATTCATCACTGCCCACTCATACCCCTCACTTCCCACTCACAGCAATTACTGCCCACACATACCCATCACTACCCACCCATATCCATCACTGCCCACTCACATCCATCACAGCCCACTCAAACCAATCACTGCCCACTCACAGAAATCACTGCCCACCCATACTCATCACTGCCCACTCACATCCATCACCACCCACTCATACCCATCATTACCCTTCAGATCCATCGCTGCCCACTCAGGTCCACAATTGCCCACACAAAGCTCTTGCTGCTCACCTAAAGTCATGAAGGTCCACTGAGAGCCCCCAATGCCCAGCCTATGCCCTCACTACCTACTCAGAGGAATCAACCCCCACCTTCAGGCATCACTTCCTGCCCAGAGTCCTCCCTGCCCACCCAGAGTTATCACAGAGCAATCCTCACTGCCTATCCAGTGTCATCATTGTACACCCAGAGCTCTCAATACCCACCCATGTCCATCACTACCCACCATGTCCATCACTACCCACCCATATCCATCACTTCCCAACCATACCCCATCACTGCCACCCATGTCCATCACTGCCCACCCATATCCATCACTACCACCCATGTCCATCACTGCCCACCCATATCCATCACTGATCACCCATGTCCATCACTGTCCACCCATGTCCATCACTACCCACCCATATCCATCACTATCACCCATTGTCACGGTCTGAGGATTGGTGTGACTATCAGGAACAACTGCTGAGCCAGAGGGGGTAGGTTGAAAACGTGCGGGTTTAATAAGAGACCTCTGCATTTACAAAGAAAATAAACTTGTCCCAAATAATGTCTTTGAGAGTCTGTACAGGAATTTGGGACGGCTGCCATTGGCTGCAGAGAGTCAGGGGAAGGAAATGGGCATTTCAGGCAAGTTTGGGCATTTGCACTTAACCAAGATGGCGGCGCCGGCCTCCCGTCTAGCCCAAACCAGCTCACTGCTCCCGCTGGCCGCCTCTCACTGCGCCGGGACCCGATTGCCGCCTCCAGCCTCCTGACCGCCGCACCAGCCCCACGGAGAGCCGCCGCCGGGCACGGACAGGTGAGTAGCGGCCCTGCCGTGACCCGCGGCAGGCTGCCGTGACAGTACCCCCCCCTTTTTGGACACCCTCTGAGCTTCCTGGTCTCTTGTCGGGATTCCGATGGAAGAACTGTCGCACCAGTTTGGGAGCATGCAAATCAGATGCCTCGACCCACGAATTCTCTTCTGGGCCGTAGCCTGTCCATTCCACCAAGAATTGCACGCGGGAATTTCGTTGGCGACAATTTAGAATCCGTTTGACCTCAAATTCGGCTTGTTTTTCAGTTTGGATAGCGGGAACTCTTGGAGGCTTAGGCTGGAAGGGACTTAATTTTAACGGTTTCAGAAGGGAGATATGGAAAGAATTGGAAATTTTCATGGAAGCAGGAAGTTTCAATCTGTAGGCGGCAGGATTGATGACCTGAATAATGGGGAATGGTCCGATGTAACGAGGGGCAAACTTCATGGAAGGCAAACGAAGCCGGATATTTCGAGTGGACAACCAGACCCGATCCCCAATCTTCATTGGCAGAACCGCTCTCCTTCTCTTATCTGCTGCTTTTTTATAGCGAATTGAGGCTTTTTGGAGTGCGTAGTGAACATTTGACCAGATCTTAGAAAATCGGCGTAATGAGGAATCCACCGCTGGTAAATCGAAAACTGGTATACTGGGGAATTCTGGTGCACGAGGATGTTGACCGTACACAGTGAAGAATGGGGTCGTACCGGAGGAAGAATGGTAGGAGTTGTTGTGGGCGAATTCTGCCCAAGGCAGTAGGTCCACCCAATCATCTTGGGAGGAAGACAAATACAGGCGGAGGAAACTCTCAAGGTCTTGATTCACTCGTTCTGTTTGGCCGTTGGTTTGAGGGTGGTATGCAGTAGAAAACTTGAGTTTGATCTGCAGGGAGGAGCATAAGGATCGCCAGAACTTGGCCAAAAATTGTACTCCACGATCCGAGATAATTTCTGTAGGTAGACCATGCAGCTTGAAGATGGTGGATATGAATAACTTTGCCAGGACTGGAGCAGAAGGTAAAGACTTGAGTGGGACGAAATGAGCCATCTTAGAGAAACGATCTACAATTACCCAGATTACTGAATGGCCTTCGGAAGGTGGAAGATCTGTAATGAAGTCCATGGATATGTGGGACCAAGGTTGATTTGGTATTGGCAGGGGTTTTAAAACACCGGCTGGAGCTTGATGGGACATTTTGTGTTGAGCACATTCGACACATGAAGAAATGAAATTGATGATGTCTTTGCGCATGGTTGGCCACCAATAGGAGCGCTGGAGAAAACTTAAAGTCTTTTGGATCCCAGGGTGACCTGCAAATCGGGAGACATGAGCCCAACTTAGAATCTTGCTGCGCATTTCTTCAGGTACATAGGTTCTCCCCGGTGGAGGCATGGGAATTGGATTTGTGTGAGCAAAGACTAATGGGTGGAGAATGGGTTGAGATTTGGGATGTTCCTCCATAGAAGAGTCGAATGATCGGGACAGCGCATCTGCCTTGCAATTTTGAGCACCAGGCCGAAAGAGAATCTGGAAGTCGAAGCGCTCAAAGAAGGTAGACCAGCGAGCTTGCCTGGAGGACAAACATTGTACATTCCTAAGGAAAGAAAGATTTTTATGGTGCGAGTAGACAGTGATTTTATGACGTGCCCCCTCTAGCAGATAGCGCCACTCCTCTAGGGCTAATTTTATGGCCAATAGTTCTTGTTCCCCAATGGGGTAATTCTTTTCAGCAGGCAAGAATTTTTTGGAGAAATATGCACAAGGGTGAAACATTTGATCGTCCCCTTTCTGAGATAAAATAGCTCCGACCCCCTCCGAAGATGCATCAATCTCCAGGAAAAAAGGCTTGTCCATGTCTGGTTGAAGCAGGATAGGAGCAGTGAGGAACGCTTGCTTGAGTTGAATGAAGGCGGACGTAGCTTCTGAAGGCCACTGAGCGGGATTTGCGCCCTTGCGAGTTAGAGCAGTCAAGGGAGCTGCCAATGTTGAGAAGTTATGAATAAAACGTCTATAGTAGTTGGTAAAACCGAGGAACCTTTGGATGCCTTTCAAAGTTGTGGGAGCGGTCCAGTCTTGGATGGCTTTTAATTTAGCTGGATCCATCTCTAAACCGGTGCCGGAAAGAATGTGTCCAAGGAAGGGAATGGATGTTACCTCGAAGACGCACTTCTCGACCTTACAGAATAGGTGGTTCTGACGTAATCTAGAGAGTACTTCCTTCAGGATGGATCGATGGGTTTGTAGGTCGGAAGAGAAGATCAAGATGTCGTCCAGATAGACCACCACGGATTTGTAAAGAAGGTCTCTGAAGATATCGTTGACAAATTGCTGGAAGACAGCGGGTGCGTTGCAAAGACCGAAAGGCATCACGAAATATTCGTAATGTCCATCACGAGTGTTGAAGGCTGTCTTCCACTCATCCCCGGAACGGATGCGGATCAGGTTGTAAGCACCCCGCAGATCGAGTTTCGAGAAGATGGAGGCGCCTTTGACCTTGTCAAACAGTTCAGTTATTAATGGAAGGGGGTATCTGTTCTTAATTGTTATGTCGTTGAGACCCCGATAGTCTATGCATGGACGAAGAGAGCCGTCTTTTTTTTTTACAAAGAAAAAACCCGCTCCAGCTGGTGAAGAAGAGGGTCGGATGAACCCTTTCTGAAGATTCTCCTGAATATATTCCGACATGGCCTCAGTCTCAGGAATGGACAATGGGTATGTGCGGCCCCGAGGAGGAATCTTCCCGGGGATCAGTTCAATGGGGCAGTCCCATTCACGATGAGGGGGAAGTGAATCGGCTCCACCTTTACTGAAGACATCGGCAAATATTGAATATTGAGCTGGAAGAGAAGACGGACCCTCAGGAGTTGTTTGTCGAAGAGGTGTCACTTGAGGAAGACAAGAGGAGAAACACGAAGGGCCCCAGGCTTCAACCTCCATGGACGACCAGTTGATGTGTGGATTGTGTTGGGTCAACCATGGCAAACCGAGAACCAGCTGATGAGAGGATTTGGGAATAACGAGAAACTGGATCTTCTCCTTATGTAGAGCTCCGATTTGTAATCCCAGAGGGCAGGTTTGATGAATTATGTGACCACTCGGAATCCGGCTGCCGTCAACTGCGGTTAGGTACATGGGTTGCTCCAGAGCTTGAATTGGGATAGTGAGCTGAAGAATGAGCTCATTACTGATAAAGTTACCAGCGGCTCCAGAGTCCCAGTAACGCTTTGATCTTGGCTGAACTTGAAGGCAGGTTTAAGGTAACCGGTAGAGTGGATTCAAGAGGAGTAGGAGAAGTTAATAAGATTCCCAATCTGGCCTCTCCTTCGCCGATTAGGAAGAGGCGTTTCCCGGACGCCGGGGACAGGATGAGATCAGATGAGTGGATGCTCCACAGTACATGCACAAGTTCTGGAACCGATTAATTTGCATGGGTTCCTCAAGTGGCATGGAGACTGGAGTGGACGGAGCTGGACTAACAAATGGACGAGGTCTGGGTCGGTCGTTCTTGCTATGCTCGATCTGACGTTCTTGATATCGGATGTCGACTTTGTTACACAGCGAGATGAGATCGTCTAAAGTGGTAGGCATATCTCGTGTGGCCAAATCGTCTTTCATACGACCAGAAAGCCCGTTCCAGAAGGCCGACAGGAGTGCCTCGTCATTCCATCTCAACTCAGAGGCCAATGTTTGAAATTGTATGACATACTGGCTCACTGGTCTTCCTCCTTGCCGGATCCGGAGAATCTCAGTAGCTGCAGACGAGACCCTTCCTGGTTCGTCAAAGATCCGACGAAAAGTTGAAATGAAGGACGAGTAGTCGGACAATAATGGATCGGAGCGTTCCCATAAGGGAGAGACCCAATCAAGGGCTGGTCCTGTGAGCAGAGACACGATGTATGCCACCCGGGCTTTCGCTGTGGGGAAGTTCGAAGGCTGGAGAGTGAAGTGAACCTCACAATGGTTGAGGAACCCCCGGCAGGCTTTGGGTGATCCATCAAATTTATTTGGAATGGGTAGATGGAGATGACTAGGAACAGTTGAAGCAGGACTGGCTGGGGTTGTACTTGTGCCCTCTGTGGAGACTGTTACAGGGGAGGCAGAAGAGGTGGCAGGAGGGGCCTGTTGGCGCTGAACCATTTCTTGCAAACACTGAGCCATTTGCCGCTGTGAGGATTCCACTTGTTCCAGACGATTGAGAAGTCCTTGCATGAATTCAGCGGTTAATCCCGAAGCACCACCCGAGTCCATTGGGTCAGTTCAAACTGTCACGGTCTGAGGATTGGATGAACTCGTGTGACTATCAGGAACAACTGCTGAGCCAGAGGGGGTAGGTTGAAAACGTGCGGGTTTAATAAGAGACCTCTGCATTTACAAAGAAAATAAACTTGTCCCAAATAATGTCTTTGAGAGTCTGTACAGGAATTTGGCTATCACAATACTTCTTGTGAAAGTCTTTAGCAGGGGACTGCGAAATAATGAAATAAATGAAGAACTGAAGAATAAAAGCCACAGGAAGGATGCCGAGGGAATAGGGCCACTGATCACGGGGCCCCTGGTTGGCGATGGTATGGCAGATGTGGGAGACTAGGGCAGTAGACCAATCAGGAACCTTCCGGCTGGAATTAGCAGTAGGCAGACCACAGCACTACAGGAGCAGGATAGCTGGAACTGAAGAGCAGGATCAAAAAGGTAACAGGAATAGAGCCAGGATGTGCACAGCTTAACTGACACTTTGCACTGACTCAGAGCTGCCTTGACAGATCCCTCTTATGAGGAGAGGACGGCTGCCATTGGCTGCAGAGAGTCAGGGGAAGGAAATGGGCGTTTCAGGCAAGTTTGGGCATTTGCCCTTAACCAAGATGGCGGCGCCGGGCTCCCGTCTAGCCCAAACCAGCTCACTGCTCCCGCTGGCCGCCTCTCACTGCGCCGGGACCCGATTGCCGCCTCCAGCCTCCTGACCGCCGCACCAGCCCCACGGAGAGCCGCCGCCGGGCACGGACAGGTGAGTAGCGGCCCTGCCGTGACCCGCGGCGGGCTGCCGTGACACCCATGTCCATCACTGCCCACCCATATCCATCACTGCCCACCCATGTCCATCACTGCCCACCCATGTCCATCACTGAACACCCATGTCCATCACTTCCCAACCATGTCCATCACTGCCCACCCATATCCATCACTGCCCCCCCATATTCATCTCTGCCCAACCATGTCCATCACTGCCCACCCATGTCCATCACTGCCCGCCCATATCCATCACTGCCCGCCCATATCCATCACTGCCCGCCCATGTCCATCACTACCACCCATGTCCATCACTGCCCACCCATATCCATCACTGCCCACCCATATCCATTACTACCCACCCATATCCATCACTACCCACCCATATTCATCATTGCCCATTGATGTGCATCACTGCCCACCCATGTCCATCACTGCCCACCATGTCCATCACTGCCCACCCATATCCATCACTACCCACCCATATCCATCACTAACCACCCATATCCATCACTGCCCACCCATATCCATCACTGCCCACTGATGTGCATCACTACCCACCCATATCCATCACTTCCCAACCATACCCCATCACTGCCACCCATGTCCATCACTGCCCATCCATATCCATCACTGCCCACCCATATCCATTACTACCCACCCATATCCATCTATGCCCACCCATATCCATCACTACCCAGCCATATCCATCACTGCCCAACCATACCCCATCACTGCCACCCATGTCCATCACTGCCCATCCATATCCATCACTGCCCACCCATATCCATCACTACCCACCCATATCCATCACTACCCAGCCATATCCATCACTGCCCACCCATATCCATCACTGCCCACCCATATCCATCACTGCCCACCCATATCCATCACTGCCCACCTATATCCATAACTGCCCACTGATGTGCATCACTGCCCACCCAGATCCATCACTACCCACCCATATCCATCACTGCCCACCCATATCCATCACTACCCACCCATATTCATCACTGCCCACCCATATCCATCACTACCCACCCATATCCATCACTACCCACCCATATCCATCACTGCCCACTAATGTGCATCACTGCCCACCCATATCCATCACTACCCACCCATATCCATCACTACCCACCCATATCCATCACTGCCCACCCATGTCCATTACTACCCGCCCATATCTATCACTGCCCACTCATATCCATCACTATCCGCCCATATCCATCACTGCCCACCCATATCCTTCACTGCCCACCCATGTCCATCACTACCCGCCCATATCCATCACTACCCACCCATATCCATCACTGCCCACCCATGTCCATTACTACCCGCCCATATCTATCACTGCCCACCCATATCCATCACTACCCACCCATATCCAGCACTGCCCACCCATTTCCATCACTGCCCACTGATGTGCATCACTACCCACCCATATCCATCACTACCCACCCATATCCATCACTGCCCAATGATGTGCATCACTGCCCACCCATATCCATCACTGCCCACTAATGTGCATCACTGCCCACCCATATCCATCACTACCCAGCCATATCCATCACAGCCCACCCATATCCATCACTACCCACACATGTCCATCACTGCCCACCCATGTCCATCACTGCCCACCCATGTCCATCACTGCCCAAACATATCCATCACTACCACCCATGTCCATCACTACCCACCCATATCCATCACTTCCCAACCATATCCATCACTGCCCACCCATATTCATCACTGCCTCCCCATATCCATCTCTGCCCAACCATGTCCATCACTGCCCACCCATGTCCATCATTGCCCATCCATATCCTTCACTACCCACCCATATCCATTACTGCCCACCCATATCCATCACTGCCACCCATATCCATCACTGCCCCCCCATATCCATCACTACCAATCCATATCCATCATTACCTACCCATATCCATCACTGCCCACTAATGTGCATCACTGCCCACCCATATCCATCACTACCCACCCATATCTATCACTACCCACCCATATCCATCACTGCCCACCCATATCCATCACTACCCACCCATATCCATCACTAACCACCCATATCCATCACTGCCCACTAATGTGCATCACTGCCCACCCAAATCCATCACTACCCACCCATATCCATCACTGCCCACCCATATCCATCACTACCCACCCATATCCATCACTGCCCACCCATATCCATCACTGCCCGCCCAAATCCATCACTACCCACCCAAATCCATCACTGCCCACCCATATCCATCACTACCCACCCATATCCATCACTGCCCACCCATATCCATCACTACCCACCCATATCCATCACTACCCACCCATATCCATCACTGCCCACTAATGTGCATCACTGCCCACCCATATCCATCACTACCCATCCATATCCATCTCAGCCCACCCATATCCATCACTGCCCACCCATATCCATCACTGACCACCCATATCAATCACTGCCCACCCATGTCTATCACTGCCCACCCATATCCATCACTGCCCACCCATATCCATCACTGCCCACTAATGTGCATCACTGCCCACCCATATCCATCACTACCCACCCATATCCATCACTGCCCACCCATATCCATCACTACCCACCCATATCCATCACTGCCCACCCATATCCATCACTACCCACCCATATCCATCACTGCCCACCCATATCCATCACTACCCACCCATATCCATCACTACCCACCCATATCCATCACTGCCCACTAATGTGCATCACTGCCCACCCATATCCATCACTACCCACCCATATCCATCACTACCCACCCATATCCATCACAGCCCACCCATATCCATCACTGCCCACCCATATCCATCACTGCCCACCCATTTCCATCACTGCCCGCCCATGTCTATCACTACCCGCCCATATCCATCACTACCCATCCATATCCATCACTGCCCACCCATATCCATCACTACCAACCCATATCCATCACTGCCCACCCATATCCATCACTGCCCACTAATGTGCATCACTGCCCACCCATATCCATCACTGCCCACCCATATCCATCACTGCCCACTGATGTTCATCACTGCCCACCCATATCCATCACTGCCCACTAATGTGCATTACTGCTCACCCATATCCATCACTACCCACCCATATCATCACTACCCACCCATATCCATCACAGCCCACCCATATCCATCACTACCCACCCATATCCATCACTGCCCACTGATGTGCATTACTGCCCACCCATATCCATCACTGCCCACTAATGTGCATTACTGCTCACCCATATCCATCACTACCCACCCATATCCATCACTACGCACCCATATCCATCACAGCCATCACATATCCATCACTGCCCACCCATATCCATCACTGCCCACCCATATCCATCACTACCCACCCATATCCATCACTACCCACCCATATCCATCACTACCCACCCATATCTATCACTACCCACCCATATCCATCACTGCCCACCCATATCCGTCACTGCCCACCCATATCCATCACTGCCCACCCATATCCATCACTACCTACCCATATCCATCACTACCCACCCATATCCATCACTGCCCACCCATATCCATCACTGCCCACCCATATCCATCACTACCCACCCATATCCATCACTACCCACCCATATCCATCACAGCCCACCCATATCCATCACTGCCCACCCATATCCATCACTGCCCACCCATATCCATCACTGCCCACCCATATCCATCACTACACACCTATATCCATCACTGCCCACCCATATCCATCACTGCCCACCCATATCCATCACTACCCACCCATATCCATCACTACCCACCCATATCCATCACTGCCCACCCATATCCATCACTACCCACCCATATCTATCACTACCCACCCATATCCATCACTGCCCACCCATATCCATCACTACCCACCCATATCCTTCACTACCCACCCATATCCATCACTGCCCACCCATATCCATCACTACCCACCCATATCCATCACTGCCCCCCATATCCATCACTACCCATCCATATCCATCACTACCTACCCATATCCATCACTGCCCACTAATGTGCATCACTGCCCACCCATATCCATCACTACCCACCCATATCCATCACTAACCACCCATATCCATCACTGCCCACTAATGTGCATCACTGCCCACCCAAATCCATCACTACCCACCCATATCCATCACTGCCCACCCATATCCATCACTACCCACCCATATCCATCACTGTCCACCCATATCCATCACTGCCCACCCATATCCATCACTACCCACCCATATCCATCACTGCCCACCCATATCCATCACTGCCCACCCATATCCATCACTACCCACCCATATCCATCACTACCCACCCATATCCATCACTACCCACCCATATCCATCACTGCCCACCCATATCCGTCACTGCCCACCCATATCCATCACTACCCACCCATATCCATCTCTGCCCACCCATATCCATCACTACCCACCCATATCCATCACTACCCACCCATATCCATCACTGCCCACCCATATCCATCACTGTCCACCCATATCCATCACTACCCACCCATATCCATCACTGCCCACCCATATCCATCACTACCCACCCATATCCATCACTGCCCACCCATATCCATCACTGCCCACCCATATCCATCACTGCCCACCCATATCCATCACTACCCACCCATATCCATCACTACCCACCCATATCCTTCACTGCCCATCCATATCCTTCACTACCCACCCATATCCATCACTGCCCACCCATATCCATCACTACCCACCCATATCCATCACTGCCCCCCATATCCATCACTACCCATCCATATCCATCACTACCTACCCATATCCATCACTGCCCACTAATGTGCATCACTGCCCACCCATATCCATCACTACCCACCCATATCTATCACTACCCACCCATATCCATCACTGCCCACCCATATCCATCACTACCCACCCATATCCATTACTAACCACCCATATCCATCACTGCCCACTAATGTGCATCACTGCCCACCCAAATCCATCACTACCCACCCATATCCATCACTGCCCACCCATATCCATCACTACCCACCCATATCCATCACTGCCCACCCATATCCATCACTACCCACCCATATCCATCACTGTCCACTAATGTGCATCACTGCCCACCCATATCCATCACTACCCACCCATATCCATCACTACCCACCCATATCCATCACTACCCACCCATATCCATCACTGCCCACCCATATCCGTCACTGCCCACCCATATCCGTCACTACACACCCATATCCATCTCTGCCCACCCATATCCATCACTACCCACCCATATCCATCACTACCCACCCATATCCATCACTGCCCACCCATATCCATCACTACCCACCCATATCCATCACTACCCACCCATATCCATCACTGCCCACCCATATACATCACTGCCCTATTCACAACCCTCATTGTCAACCCAGAGCCCTTGGAGCGCAGACAGGGCATTCACTGCGCACCCATATTATCATTGCCCGTTAGATTCATCGCTGCCCACTCACAGCTCTTGCTGCCCACCTAGCGTTATCAATGCCCACTGAGCCTTCAATGCCCACCCTATGCCCTCACTACCTAGTCAGAGGAATAGTCCTTCCTGCCCACCCAGAGTTATCACAGAGCAATCCTCACTGCCTATCTCACTACCCACCCATATCCATCACTGCCCACCTGTGACCGGACGCCTGCCCTTACGCTGTGGCTACGCCCTTCGGGTCCACAGATAGCGGTTGCTGGTCTCACGGGACCTGTCCAATAGGGGATTCCCTGTTACCATCAGTAACCGCCTGTTACTGACTCCACCCACTATGCAGTGGGCGGGGATATCGCTGCCACCGCCAGACTCCTACCAGAGGCGTAACTAGAACTTCATGGGCCCCATAGCAAAATACTGAAAGCCCCCCCCCCCCCTTCCTGGCTAACCCCCCCCCCCCCCCCCAGAGGCGTAACTACTTTTTTTGCGCCCCCCCCGCCAGACATTTCAGGCGCCCCCCCCCCCCCCCCGAAATATTAACCCCCTCCTTACCCGTCCCCATTGCCGCCGGCGCTTCTGCCTCTAACCCGTCACGCAGATCTGTGTCAGGTGACGGGCGGTCCCCGGCTCCGGCTGCAGTGCTAATATAATAACAGACACTCGGAAAATGGCTGCCCTCATACAGCATTATGGGGGCAGCCATTTTCCGAGTGTCTCTTATTATATTAGCACTGCAGCCGGAGCCGGGGACCGCCCGTCACCTGACACAGATCTGCGTGTCGGGTTAGAGGCAGCGGCTCCGGCGGCAATGGGTTAAGGAAGGGGAGGGCAGGAGCCGGGACCAGATGGTAACTATAGTCCTGCAGACCCCCCAGGCGCCCACACCTGCCTAGCGCCTCCCCGCCACCGCGGGGGCTGCGGGACTATAGTTACGCCACTGCCCCCCCCAGCGAGTGACAGCGGGGGGAATAGAGACATAAAAAACATAGATGGAATACTGTAATAATTATAAAATGATTTAAAAAATGCTACAAGCACTTATTGTCTCAATAAACCCCTTCTGCCACTGTGGGGATAAGATATCAGGTGTGAAGGCAGGGAGGTGGGGGTGAAACAGGATTTGGCATTTTGCCATAATACCAGGACAACAGCAGCACAGACGGGACTCCAGTGCTCAGTGGGACCTGTCCACTGACTGCAGGTGACTGATGGGGCCTCTAACACTGTGCGCTGGAGTCCCATCCATGCTGCTGCGGCCATGGTATTTCTGATCCCTGACACCCTACTCCGATCTCTCCTGCCCCAGCCTTCCTCTCCTCCCCCGCTCCACTAACCCGTCCAGCTCCTCTTGGTGGCCCGGGTCCTCCTTCCCTGCCGGCTGCCGTTTCATACTTGCAGCGTGATCGTTCCTCCACGCTCCTCCGCTCCACGCTCCTGCATGTAATTGCCGCGCTGTGTGACAGGGTGCAGGGGGAGCAGCATTCCGGTGCCTCCCTGGCTGCACAGACTGCCGACGCGGATCTTCATATTATGCAGCAGGATGTCAGCGTCAGCAATCTCTCTGGATCAAAGCAGGGCACAATGGACTCATGGGATTTGTAGTTTATCGTTAACTGCACAAAGTGTGACCAGTTGAAGATAAACTACAATCCCCATGATGCCACCGTGCCTGCTTTTCTGTCTATAGTCTAGATACCTCTGAGGTAACTGAAGCTTAATCCCGGCGGCAGCTGCCTTCACATTGTGCCGTCATCGTGGCACTCTCTCTAAGCGCCAGCTGCGTAATAGTCGGGCCGGGCTGCCTGGTGGTGTGACAGGGCGCAGGGGGAGCAGCGGGCCCCAATACAGCTCGGGCCCCAAAGCAGCTTCACCCCCTGCACCCTCGGTAGTTACGCCACTGACTCCTACTACGTGGCACCAGGGACCACGGATACCTCCTCAGGCCCAAACGCTGGCACCGGAGTACTACCTGCTGGAGTGTGTGCGTCGACCCACTGCTGACACACCCCTGAATGGCGTTGGTTGGTTCCCCACTGGTCACGGACCAGACCTCTGCTTCAGTAGCTGGCAGCGCGAAACTTCGGAGGACGCTGGGCAGTATACCCAGAACAGCCGGAGAACAGAATTAATGCGGTAATTCTGTTGGTCGCAAGATGAGAACGCTAGGAGGCACAGCATACAGATGTTACTGAATTGAAGTCAGGTCAGGGCCGGCGCTACCCACTCAGCAGCTCCTGCGGTGCAGGGAGGCGCCGGACTGAAGAGGCGCTCAAGTCTCTCCCTGCACTACCACTCTGCTTCTGCCGGGACACGGTGCCTCCTGTACTGCGCCTGTCATACAGACAGCGGTGCTGGAAGCACAGCAACAACGCAGAGCTGACTACCGCATCGGCTATCGCTTAATCGGGTCTTCCCCACCGCCAGTGTCCCAGTTATCAGTATTTTCAGCAATAGCCTGGACACCGCTGGGGCAGCTGCAATGTTGCTGTGCTTTGCGCTGCCTGTGTGGCATGCGCGGGACATGCCTGGAGCTGCAGCTACAGCATGTGTGGCATCCCAGCTAGACATGCCACTATTTATCACCCAGCAATGTGTCTGGGTGGCCACTAGATAGAACCCGGAAGTGAGGGGTTAAATGTGAGCGCGCCAAAAAAACTGTGTCCAGGCTGACTGACAGCCTGAGGGGACCAATAGAGACCAGCCGGATGTGGGGGAGGAGAGTGAGGACGACACAGAGGACTCACGTGAGGAAGGAGGAGGAAGTTGAGCGTGGCGAGGAGCGAGGAAGAAAGGAAGACGGCGTGCAGCAAGGGGAGAAGATCCAGAGAGGGAGAAGTGACAGCGGTGACCCGACAGCGACCGGCGGCGTGAGAGGGGAAGCAGCAGCAGCAGCAGCTGAAGAAGCCCAGGTGACAGAGCCGGCGCAGAGCGGGAGAGTGACAGCGGTGATCCGGAGATCAGCAGCACCAAGTAGCGGGGCCGGAGAGAGCGCCTGAGTGCGGCAACGCTGCAGCAGCAGCGCCCACACTAGTGTGCCCTCCGCCGCTGAAGAGGACAAGACAGACGCCGGGAGCAGCATCGGGACGGGCAGGAGCCTGCAACTGACTCCAGTCCACCAGGTACTGTTCACTGTGCCCTGCCAGCCAGCCCAACCACGCTGTACCTCACCAGCAAGTCCCCACTGTGCCTCCCCAGTCAGCAAGTCCCCACTGTGCCTCCCCAGTCAGCAAGTCCCCACTGTGCCTCCAGCATACCTCCCAACTTTCGAAGTTGGGAGGTCGGGACGTCCGCGCGGCGAAGCCGCGCGCGCTCCCGAAAAGAGGGCGTGGCCTCGCGATAAGGGGGCGTGGCCTCGCGGGGTGACGCGAAATTCGGCCACGCCCCCGTTTTCGCCGCTCGTCGGCGCTGAATAGACGCTGTGCGCATGCGCACAGCGTCTATTCTCGGGAAGCTGGGGGGGCTCCCAACTGTCCCCCCCCACCGCGGGACAATGGCGGCCCCGGGCGGGACGCGGGAACGTCCCCGAATATCGGGACGTTCCCGCGGGAATCGGGACAGTTGGGAGGTATGCCTCCAGACAGCTGCTCCCCCGTGCCTAAGACCCTGGATAGCCCCTGACTCCGTTCAGGTCAGTGCCCCCACTAGTTTCCGACCAGCCTGGGACCCTCTTTCCCTTAAGTGGACTCTTAAAGGATCCTCGCCCCTATCCCTAGTGCGTTGTGGAATTGTTCCCCTGTGTGGGGTCCCTGCACGTGGAGTTACAGACAGCCTTTACTGCAGGACAGGCTCACTTTCCCCTGTGGAGAAACAGCACCATCTTGTGGCCAAAATAGAGAAGGTCCGGATTTTGATTCCAGTTATGATTAGAAGTGTGTAAAGTATTCTGTTATTGTATTGAATATATTGTGTTAGGTGACTAGAGTTGCGGCGTTGCCAAGTGAGAGGGTTACTTCCTCCAGGGTGCCACGTGACGGCCTGTAGGATCAGTTCTCTCACTTCCCAGCGACGTGGTATAGGGTCGTGAAAGGTTAAGTTATACATTGTTAAGCTGTATAGTTGTGCAGTCAGCCACGTGGTTAGGCAGTGATTTCTAGGTACTCTGTTATGTCGGTAACCACTGTGTCATAGTGTATGTAATGTCTCCATTGTATACTTACTGCTTAATTGCACTGTTCCGTTAATAAAACACAAGCAGTTGAAACTCTCGAGCGTCTTGCTCTGTTTCCTACGGAGGTGTGATCTTTCCCAGCCGGGCGGTGAAGAACCTGCGTGCGGAGGAGTTTTTCGGCAATGAGAAAGGTAATCTCCAAGCAAACCCCCCAACCCGCGGCACATCGCACATGGACCAGCCTTGCTTTCTCTTCACTGCCTGGGGTAGGTGTACTGGGCGGGTGTGGTATAATACCCCGACAGTCGGGATTCCGACAGTCAGTACTCCGACGTCGGAATCCCGACTGAACAGCGGGGGGAGCGCAATGAAGCCCCTTGCGGGCTCGCTGCGCTCGCCACCTATTTTATTCTCCCTCTATGGGGGTCGTGGTCGAGGGAGCAGTCGGGATTCCGACGTCGGAGTACTGACTGTAGGAATCCCGACTGTCGGGGAGCCGTCCGGCACCCGTACTGGGCAGGCTGCCACCAACGCCAAAACTGCTTGGAAAGGGGGGAGGGGTAGGTTGTCTGGTAATAAACACTTGCTGAGTGCTTTCACCGTAGACCACCAGGGAAAGCAGAGTTATAATAGATAAACTGCTTATTTTAAAAGCAATTAAATATAGTTATCTAAAACCACACACATTAAATGTAAGACATCATTTTATCTCTTATATATTTAGCCAGATCTGTCACTCATCCCCTGTGTATCTAACGTTCCCGCCCAGCAGGATACACAAACCCGCCCCCCTAGGGAAAAGTGTTCTATGTGTATAACGTTCTACACACCCCACCCCCTTGACATCACCCCCCCCCATGCCCAGCCAGGGCTACAGTACACGCCCACCATCCACCATTACTCCACAGCCACCATCCACCATTACTCCCGCACCCCCACTCCGGACCACCGCGACCCTCCTCCCGCAATTCGCGGGACCCCCGCGACCCCCCTCCCGCGATTCACAGGAAACCCGCGACCCCCCCCTCCCGTGATTCGCGGGACCCCCATGACCCACACACACACACCCCCGCGCGATTTGCGGGGACCCCTGCCCCCTCCCGCGATTCGCAGACCCCCCTCCCGCGATTCATGCCCCCCCCTCACGCCCCACCCTCCCTTAATTAACGGCACCCCCCCGTGCCCCTCCCGCAATTCACAGACCTCCACAACCCCCCCTCCCGCAATTCACTGACCCCGACAACCCCCCTCCCACAATTTGCAGACCCCCCTTTCCACGATTCAAGCCCCCCCGCACCCCCTCCCACGATTTGCGGACCCCCGCCCCCCTCCCGCTAATCGCAGATCCCCGCACACACCCCCTCCCGCAATTTGCAGACCCCCCTGACCCCCTTCCGTCAATTCCCCCCCCCCCCAGCAAACCCCAGCGACCCCACTCCCGCATTTCACGTACCCCGTGACAATGGGGGATCCTGTACCGCCACAAAAAGGTGCCGCCCCTAGGTGGGAAATCCAGCCCTGGCTGCCGCGCTGCATGTTCCCCCACTGCCAGAAGTGTCCCCACGGTCCTCTGCACCAGCGCCACAACTTTTATCAATGTCTTGCCCACATACCACTATTATACAGCCTCCTGCTCTCATGCACCCTCACTCCCTCCCAGTGGGAGGAGACGCTCACCCACTGCCGGGAGCTGCATACTGTCCCCCTCCCTCCTCCAGTTCTAGGGATGCCCATCGACCATCAATGATTTCAAATAATTGATGGTTTTTGGCCGATGTTGAATACTTTTGCCATCGATGTGGGAGGACCAGATGGTTTCCCTACATCGATGGCAAAGGAGAACCAATCAAGATTCAAATTTTTTTAAGGTGCCAGGACACAGAGCATAGCTCCGCCCCCCACACCCGGAAGTCCCACCACCAAGTTCTGATTGACCCACGGCCTATTGAGTCAGATATAATGGATGACCATCGATAGCTACAACAATCGATGGTTATCCAAGTAATATGTTACTACTATCGATGGCAGGGTGCAAAATCGCCATCAATGCCAACCATCGATGGCGACTGCACCAATGCCTATCCCTACTCTGCAACAGCCAAAAACCTTTACTACCCCTCATGCCCACACACCTCTATCACTGCCCTGCCTCCTGTTCTTCTGCCCCGTAACTTCCGCCAGTGGGGACCCGCTCACCCTGTGTTGCCCACATTCCCCTATCATGCTTTACCACCCAGCCTCCTGCTCTCATGCACCCTCACCCACTGGCAGAAGCTGCACAGTGTCCCCCACCCTCCTCTTTAGTCCCCCGTATGCCCACACACCCCTATCACTACCCAGCTTCCTGCTCTCCTGAACCGTAACTTCCACCACTGGGGAGTCGCTGACGCTGTGTTGCCCACATACCCCTATCATGCCTCATAGCCCAGCCTCCTGCTCTCATGCACCCTAACTCCCACCCAGTAGGAGGAGACACTGACTCAGGGCCACTGTCCTGTACACCTGTGCTGCCATGCTGGACCCTCACCCACTGGCAGAAGCTGCACAGTGTCCCCCACCCTCCTCTTTAGTCCCCCTTATGCCCACACACCCCTATCACTACCCAGCCTCATGTTTTCCTGTGTTGTGACCACAATACAAAGTTCACAAATTAAGGGGGCGCAGCCCCTTACGCCGGTGTGAAGAGCGCCCGTAGGGTGCGATGAATCACCTAGTATATATATATATATATATATATATATATTGACTGACCCTAACCCCCTCCTTGCCCCAGTACTGCCAAAACTGCTATCTACCTTTACCATATAAGCATTTAATGGTAACTCTGTGGCAACGAGCATGAAACCTCTAATAAGGAGCATGTAACCCCTGTATTTGAGCAAGAAACCCCTGGCAACGAGCATGTAACTCCTGGCAAAGAGCATGTAGGTAAGCGCCACTTATGTGGCATAATATATAACCAGCATTACAGTGTGTGGTATAATATGTAATAGGCATTACGGTTGTGGCATAATGTGTAATAGGCATCACAGTGGGTTATAACATGTAATAGGAATTATGGTGTGTGGCAATCATGTGTAATAGGATTTATGGTGTAAATTTGGCGCGCGACTACGGGGCGCACTATCACTGGTTTTCGTGTGTGGGTGTGGGGGAGGGGGGGTACCAATTTGTTTTCTAACACAGGGCACCAAAATCTACATATTTCCATATGGTATTGCTGCTACTAAACCCATTATGTGTTTTTTCATTGTGCGCCTTCAGCAGGCATTGAGGGCGCACGTTTTTAGTTTGCAGGGGGGCGCCGTATACTATAGTGCCATTTATACTATATTGAGTCTTTGGATTTCTGAGACCCAAGTGCATGATTTTGCATTTTTTGGCATTAAACTGTAGTTGCCATTCTCTTGACCATTTCTCTAATCTGCCTAGATCATCAATCATTTGTTTTACCCCTCCTGGTGTGTCTACCCTGTTGCATACCTTTGTGTCATCTGCAAAAAGGCACATTTTACCCTCAATTCCATTTGCAATATCACCAATAAAGATAATAAAAAGCACCGGTCCAAGTACAGATCCCTGGGGTCCTCCACTTGTAACCTTTCCCTCCTTTGACTGTACTCCGTTTACTACAACTCTCTGTTTTCTGTCCTGCAACCAAGATCTTATCCATTCAACTATCTTAGAATCCAATCCCAAGCTTTGACATATGACGCTGTATGTATGACGCACGGCATGCCTGCTGAGTGCCGCTTCCTCCTTGTAGATCCAGCCAGAGGTCTCAAGACGTCTGCATTATATATATATACATACAGGCGTATTGGGCAGCAGGTATATACAGGTATAGCAGGTGTATATAGGTATGTGGCTGGCAGGTATATACAGGTATTGCAGGTGTATATAGGTATGTGGCTGGCAGGTATATACAGGTATTGCAGGTGTATATAGGTATGTGGCTGGCAGGTATATACTGTACAGGTATAGCAGGTGTATATAGGTTTGTGGCTGGCAGGTATATACAGGTATAGCAGGTGTATATAGGTATGTGGATAGCAGCTGCGTGTGTCAATAGTGCACTGGCGCTACTAATAGATTCCCCTCTGATTGGGTGTATATATAACCTTAAATAGAACAGAATTTCCCCCACAGGCCACTGTAATGAGCAATAGTCTTGTGCAAACGTGTTATTATTAAAAGTTCTACAAAGGTAAATTACAATCGATCTTTGTACAGTTGGAAGATGCTTCAATGGCTTCCATACTTATTACTCATTACAGTGGACTTTGGGGGAAATTCTGTTACATTCAATATGGGCAGCGGGTATATACAGGTATAGCGGGCAGCGGGTATATACAGGTATATATAGGTATAGCAGGCAGTGGGTGTATATAGTATGTGGCTAGCAGGTATATACAGGTACAGTGGGCAGCAGGTGTACATAGGTATGTGGCTAGCGGGGATATACAGGTATAGCGGGAAGCAGGTGTATATAGGTACAGTATGTGGCTAGCAGGTATATACAGGTATAGCGGGAAGCAGGTGTATATAGGTACAGTATGTGGCTAGCAGGTATATAGAGGTATAGCAGGCAGTGGGTGTATATAGTATGTGGCTAGCAGGTATATACAGGTATAGCGGGCAGCGGGTATATACAGGTATATATAGGTATAGCAGGCAGTGGGTGTATATAGTATGTGGCTAGCAGGTATATACAGGTACAGTGGGCAGCAGGTGTATATAGGTATGTGGCTAGCGGGGATATACAGGTATAGCGGGAAGCAGGTGTATATAGGTACAGTATGTGGCTAGCAGGTATATACAGGTATAGCGGGAAGCAGGTGTATATAGGTACAGTATGTGGCTAGCAGGTATATAGAGGTATAGCAGGCAGTGGGTGTATATAGTATGTGGCTAGCAGGTATATACAGGTATAGCGGGCAGCGGGTATATACAGGTATATATAGGTATAGCAGGCAGTGGGTGTACATAGTATGTGGCTAGCAGGTATATACAGGTATAGCGGGCAGCGGGTGTATATAGTATGTGGCTGGCAGGTATATACAGGTATATACAGGTAAAGCGGGCAGCGGGTGTATATAGTATGTGGCTGGCAGGTATATACAGGTATAGCGGGCAGCGGGTGTATATAGTATGTGGCTAGTAGGTATATACAGGTATATATAGGTATAGCGGGCAGTGGGTGTATATAGTATGTGGCTAGCAGGTATATACAGGTACAGTGGGCAGTGGGTGTATATAGTATGTGGCTGGCAGGTATATACAGGTATAGCAGGCAGCAGGTGTATATAGTATGTGGCTAGCAGGTATATACAGGTACAGTGGGCAGTGGGTGTATATAGTATGTGGCTGGCAGGTATATACAGGTATATACAGGTATAGCGGGCAGCGGGTGTATATAGTATGTGGCTAGCAGGTATATACAGGTACAGTGGGCAGTGGGTGTATATAGTATGTGGCTGGCAGGTATATACAGGTATATACAGGTATAGCGGGCAGCGGGTGTATATAGTATGTGGCTAGCAGGTATATACAGGTACAGTGGGCAGTGGGTGTATATAGTATGTGGCTGGCAGGTATATACAGGTATAGCGGGCAGCGGGTATATACAGGTATAGCGGGCAGCGGGTGTATATAGTATGTGGCTAGTAGGTATATACAGGTATATACAGGTATAGCAGGCAGCAGGTGTATATAGTATGTGGCTAGCAGGTATATACAGGTACAGTGGGCAGTGGGTGTATATAGTATGTGGCTGGCAGGTATATACAGGTATATACAGGTATAGCGGGCAGCGGGTGTATATAGTATGTGGCTAGCAGGTATATACAGGTACAGTGGGCAGTGGGTGTATATAGTATGTGGCTGGCAGGTATATACAGGTATATACAGGTATAGCGGGCAGCGGGTGTATATAGTATGTGGCTAGCAGGTATATACAGGTACAGTGGGCAGTGGGTGTATATAGTATGTGGCTGGCAGGTATATACAGGTATAGCGGGCAGCGGGTATATACAGGTATAGCGGGCAGCGGGTGTATATAGTATGTGGCTAGCAGGTATATACAGGTACAGTGGGCAGCGGGTGTATATAGTTATGTGGCGGGCAGGTATATACAGGTATAGCGGGCAGCGGGTGTATATAGGTATGTGGCTGGCAGGTATATACAGGTATAGCGGGAAGCAGGTGTATATAGGTACAGTATGTGGCTAGCAGGTATATAGAGGTATAGCAGGCAGTGGGTGTATATAGTATGTGGCTAGCAGGTATATACAGGTATAGCGGGCAGCGGGTATATACAGGTATATATAGGTATAGCAGGCAGTGGGTGTACATAGTATGTGGCTAGCAGGTATATACAGGTATAGCGGGCAGCGGGTGTATATAGTATGTGGCTGGCAGGTATATACAGGTATATACAGGTAAAGCGGGCAGCGGGTGTATATAGTATGTGGCTGGCAGGTATATACAGGTATAGCGGGCAGCGGGTGTATATAGTATGTGGCTAGTAGGTATATACAGGTATATATAGGTATAGCGGGCAGTGGGTGTATATAGTATGTGGCTAGCAGGTATATACAGGTACAGTGGGCAGTGGGTGTATATCATAGTTGCCTACCCTCCTGCATTCTGCAGGAGACTCCCTGAAATAGCAGCAATCTCCCTCTCTCCCTCATTAGTCTTACAATCTCCCTCATTTCACCTAGCCCACATTACACTGTTACATTTTGGGGGAAAAAAGGAATGAGAGACAGATACATTTACATTGAATCATCAGCAGCATTTCCCAGCACTTTGAGACTCATCTACATTTGGATATAAGTCTTTTTAAAAGATTCCTCTCAGATGTAGCAGTACACACCCACGCTTCTAGGGGCCTCGTTCACAATCTCTTTTCACAATCTCTCCATTTATGGAACAAGACACGCCCTTTGGGTGGAAGATGACACACCCCCTCAATGGGGCGCTGTGGAAAATTTTACTACCAACTATAATCTCCCTGAAACTAGTTTTCAAAAGTAGGCAAGTATGGTGTATATAGTATGTGGCTGGCAGGTATATACAGGTATAGCAGGCAGCAGGTGTATATAGTATGTGGCTAGCAGGTATATACAGGTACAGTGGGCAGTGGGTGTATATAGTATGTGGCTGGCAGGTATATACAGGTATATACAGGTATAGCGGGCAGTGGGTGTATATAGTATGTGGCTAGCAGGTATATACAGGTACAGTGGGCAGTGGGTGTATATAGTATGTGGCTGGCAGGTATATACAGGTATATACAGGTATAGCGGGCAGCGGGTGTATATAGTATGTGGCTAGCAGGTATATACAGGTACAGTGGGCAGTGGGTGTATATAGTATGTGGCTGGCAGGTATATACAGGTATATACAGGTATAGCGGGCAGCGGGTGTATATAGTATGTGGCTAGCAGGTATATACAGGTACAGTGGGCAGTGGGTGTATATAGTATGTGGCTGGCAGGTATATACAGGTATAGCGGGCAGCGGGTATATACAGGTATAGCGGGCAGCGGGTGTATATAGTATGTGGCTAGCAGGTATATACAGGTACAGTGGGCAGCGGGTGTATATAGTTATGTGGCGGGCAGGTATATACAGGTATAGCGGGCAGCGGGTGTATATAGGTATGTGGCTGGCAGGTATATACAGGTATAGCGGGAAGCAGGTGTATATAGGTACAGTATGTGGCTAGCAGGTATATAGAGGTATAGCAGGCAGTGGGTGTATATAGTATGTGGCTAGCAGGTATATACAGGTATAGCGGGCAGCGGGTATATACAGGTATATATAGGTATAGCAGGCAGTGGGTGTACATAGTATGTGGCTAGCAGGTATATACAGGTATAGCGGGCAGCGGGTGTATATAGGTATGTGGCTGGCAGGTATATACAGGTATATACAGGTATAGCGGGCAGCAGGTGTATATAGTATGTGGCTAGCAGGTATATACAGGTATAGCGGGCAGCGGGTGTATATAGGTATGTGGCTGGCAGGTATATACAGGTATATAGAGGTACAGCAGGTATATACAGGTATAGCGGGCAGCGGGTGTATATAGGTATGTGACTGGCAGGTATATACAGGTATATAGAGGTATAGTGGTCAGCAGGTGTATATAGGTATGTGGCTAGCAGGTATATACAGCTATATACAGGTATATAGAGGTAATCTGCTGCAAAATTGTATCTCTCTCCACTTTTTGCTCCCCATCACTACTAAATTCTGTTAGGTATGGGCTATTCCACAAAGCTTTGTTTTATTATTCCCTTTGGAATATATAGTAAACAAGAAATGTCTGTGTATTAGCAGGGGCAGTGGTCTGACTTTGATCACACCTTGATAAATCAATTAGGTGTGGGTGGAGTTAGGGGGTGGGGATCTCTAGGACCTGTACTGCTATTTATTCACTATATGCTAGGCTGTTAGGCCTTTGGCTGTGTAGTCTTCTAGCTGTGAAGTATTCTAGTGTAAAGTATGCAGACTATAGTAATATAACATAGGAGATATACAGGAGATAAACAGGAGGACAAAGAACACTTCGTCCTCCATCTGCAACCCCAGCAATCAACATACTGCAGTGAGTTATCTGCCTCATCATCACCTACAGTCTGCACAACCTGGACACTGATCTCCATGCTGAACTAAATGCTGTCACACACTGCTTCTGTCTCCCTTATACATTAACTATACTTCCTGTAGGCTCTCCACGCTTCCAGTATATTACCCTCTCACTACTCATTCTAGGCCACTCCAACCTCATTCTATATCACTACTCTGACCAACTTTACACAGAAACATGGCTCCTAGATCCAGTCCCATACCAGTCCTTGCTATCAGGTCTCACCCCCTCTCAACCTCTACACCTTTCACACGCACCCACAACCCTCACAACCTAATTACTATCTCACCTGTCCCCTCCCTTCCTTTCTCCTGTGCTCTCTGGAATGCTAGATCAGTCTGCAACAAGCTCCCAACTATCCACGACCTCTTTATCTCCCACTTTTTTAACCTTCTTGCCATCACTGAAACCTGGCTCTCCTCCTCTGACACTACCTCCCCTGCTGCCCTCTCTTATGGAGGCCTCTCCTTCACACACTAGGTCAGACCTGATGGCCGTCAGGGTGGAGTAGTGGGCATCCTCCTCTCCCCCAACTGCACCTTCCGCGTCATCCCACCTGAGCCCTCCCTCACATTCTCCACCTTTGAGGTACACACTATCCGCCTCTTCTACCCCATTCACCTCCTTGTGGCTGTAATCTACCGCCCCCCTGGCCCCTGCTCCCCTTTCCTTGATAACTTTGCTGCGTGGCTTCCACACTTTCTCGCCTCTGACCTCCCCTCTATCATCCTTGGTGACTTTAACATTCCTATTGACATCAATAATGCTGCCTCCTCTAACCTTCTTGACCTTACCACCTCCTTTGGACTTTCTCAATGGACCTCCACCCCCACTCATAATCTCGGACACTCCCTTGACCTAGTCTTCACCCACCATTGTAATCTCTCTGATTTCTCTAATTCTTCCTTCCCACTCTCTGACCACAATCTGCTCTCTTTCACCCTCTCATCCTCCCCTCTCCCCTCATTGCCCAGACCCACAGTCACCAGACGTAACCTCGGGTCTCTTGACCCCACTGTCCTGTCTTCCCTGGAGACTTTCCTCTCTCCTCTCTCAACCATGACTTGCCCCAACCAGGCTGCCTCTTTCTATTACTCTTCTCTCACCTCTGCTCTCGACTCTGTAGCCCCCCTCCACACTGTTCCCCTTCGACGCTCTAAACCACAACCCTGGCACAACAAAATAACTCGTTTCTTGCAAAAATGTGCACGCTCTGCTGAACGCCTCTGGAGGAAATCTCACTCTCTGGAAGACTTCCTCCATTTCAAGTTTATTCTCTCCTCCTACAGCGCTGCTCTCTCCTATACCAAACAATCTTTCTTCAAATCTCTCATCTCTTCCCATTCCTCCAATCCCCGACGTCTCTTTGAAACTTTCAACACTCTACTTCGCCCTGCACCACCCCTCCTCCCTTCATCCCTCACTGCCACTGACTTTGCCTCCTTCTTCCTCTCTAAAATTGAGGTAATCCGACATGATATCTCCTTCCATACCCCCTCTGCTGCCCACCCACCCCAATCATCCTCCCCTACCAACTACCCCACTCTGTCATCCTTCTGCCCTACTACAGCTGAGGAAGTCCGCTCCCTCATCTCATCCTCTCCCCCCTCTACCTGTCCCTTGGACCCTCTCCCCTCCCGTCTCCTCAGTTCCCTCTCCCCCACTGGCTGCTCCCACCTTGCTCACCTCTTTAACCTATCTCTTTCTACTGGCATCTTTCCCTCACCCTTCAAACACGCTCTGGTCTCGCCTATTCTTAAAAAACCTAACCTGGACCCTTTATCTCCCACAAGCTACCGCCCTATCTCTCTTCTCCCATTTGCCTCTAAAATACTAGAACGGCTGGTTTACAGGCGTCTCACCAGCTACCTGTCTGACCACTCCATCCTAGATCCCCTTCAATCTGGCTTTCGCCCACTTCATTCCACTGAGACTGCCCTAGTGAAAGTCACCAATGACCTGCTGTCAGCCAAATCCAAGGGTCACTTCTCCCTGCTTATCCTTTTGGACCTATCTGCTGCCTTTGACACTGTGGATCACCCTCTCCTCCTCCACACACTCCAAAACATTGGCCTCTCTGGCACAGTCTTCAACTGGTTTTCCTCTTACCTCTTCAACCGTTCCTTCTCAGTCTCTGCATCTGGCTCTACCTCACCACCTTCTATCCTTCCTGTCGGGGTCCCTCAGGGTTCCGTCCTTGGCCCCATTCTGTTCTCTCTGTACACCTCCTCTCTGGGTGCACTCATTAACTCCTTTGGCTTCCAATATCACCTCTATGCAGATGACACCCAAATCTACCTCTCCTCTCCTGATCTGTCCCCCACTGTTTTCTCTCAAGTTTCCAACTGCCTCGCTGCCATCTCTACCTGGATGTCTGAGCGATTTCTGAAGCTGAATATGGACAAAACCGAACTTATTATCTTTCCCCCACCCAGAGCTATGCCCCCTACTAATATCTCTATCACTGTTAACAACACCATCATCTCCCCTGTTCCCCAACTCCGCTGCCTGGGTGTCACTCTTGACTCCTCCCTCTCCTTTGCACCCCACATCCAAACGCTGGCCCATTCTTGCCGGTTCCAGTTACGCAACATTGCTCGCATCAGGCCCTTTCTCTCACAGAGTGCAACTAAGCTGATCATACACTCATTGGTCATCTCACGGCTTGACTACTGTAATGCTCTTCTCACCGGCCTTGCTCAATCCCAACTAGCTCCTCTCCAATCTGTCCTCAATGCTGCAGCCAGGCTTATCTTCCTCTCCCGCCGCTCTAATTCTGCTACTCCCCTTCAACAAAATCTGCACTGGCTTCCATTCCCCTACAGAATCCTCTTCAAACACCTCACACTCACATACAGGGCCATCTCTAATTCCATTGCTCCATATATCTCTAACCTCATCTCCATTCATACACCCTCCCGCCCTCTACGGTCAGCTGACGACTGTCGTCTCTCCTCCACCCTGATCACTGCTTCCCATGCTAGAGTACAGGACTTTGCCCGTGCTGCCCCCCTTCAGTGGAACGCACTCCCTCGCTCCATTAGACTCTCCCCGACCTTGCAAAGCTTCAAACGGGCACTGAAAACTCACCTATTCATCAAAGCGTACCCTTCCACTGCATAAACCAACTGGTTCTCCGACCCCTTGCCTGTTTCCTGTTTACATCCTGCTATCTAACCACCACCCCCTCGCTTGCACCTCTTGTAATCTGTCTGTCTCCCCTTCCTACTAGATTGTAAGCTCCTCCGAGTAGGGCCCTCTTCCCTCCTGTTGTCAAAGCCCACTTCTCTTCACATCTCACTCACAGCTCTCCTTTACTCCAACACTCAGTGACCATCTTCGTCTGCATACTCCTCTCCATCATTGGCCTCAAGCCTCTAGTTGTATGTTGATTGAGTCCTCACTACTTGTACCCAAGCTGTAATGTGTATTGATCTGTGGCGCTCTTTATTTGTACTGTATTTTTGTTATTTATTCAATGTTATGCCAAGTTTTGTTTCCCTGTATTGTTCCTTTGTACGGCGCTGCGAAACACTTGTGGCGCCTTATAAATAAAATTATAATAATAATAATAATAATAGCGGGCAGCAGGTGTATATAGTTATGTGGCGGGCAGGTATATACAGGTATAGCGGGCAGCGGGTGTATATAGGTATGTGGCTGGCAGGTATATACAGGTATATAGAGGTACAGCAGGTATATACAGGTATAGCGGGCAGCGGGTGTATATAGTTATGTGGCGGGCAGGTATATACAGGTATAGCGGGCAGCGGGTGTATATAGGTATGTGGCTGGCAGGTATATACAGGTATATACAGGTATAGCGGGCAGCAGGTGTATATAGTATGTGGCTAGCAGGTATATACAGCTATATACAGGTATAGCGGGCAGCAGGTGTATATAGTATGTGGCTGGCAGGTATATACAGGTATATAGAGGTATAGCGGTCAGCAGGTGTATATAGGTATGTGGCGGGCAGGTATATAGAGGTATAGCGGTCAGCAGGTGTATATAGGTATGTGGCTAGCAGGTATATACAGCTATATACAGGTATATAGAGGTATAGCGGGCAGCAGGTGTATATAGTTATGTGGCGGGCAGGTATATACAGGTATAGCGGGCAGCGGGTGTATATAGGTATGTGGCTGGCAGGTATATACAGGTATATAGAGGTACAGCAGGTATATACAGGTATAGCGGGCAGCGGGTGTATATAGTTATGTGGCGGGCAGGTATATACAGGTATAGCGGGCAGCGGGTGTATATAGGTATGTGGCTGGCAGGTATATACAGGTATATACAGGTATAGCGGGCAGCAGGTGTATATAGTATGTGGCTAGCAGGTATATACAGCTATATACAGGTATAGCGGGCAGCAGGTGTATATAGGTATGTGGCTGGCAGGTATATACAGGTATATAGAGCTATAGCAGTCAGCAGGTGTATATAGGTATGTGGCGGGCAGGTATATAGAGGTATAGCGGTCAGCAGGTGTATATAGTTATGTGGCGGGCAGGTATATACAGGTATAGCGGGCAGCGGGTGTATATAGGTATGTGGCTGGCAGGTATATACAGGTATATAGAGGTACAGCAGGTATATACAGGTATAGCGGGCAGCGGGTGTATATAGTATGTGGCTGGCAGGTATATACAGGTATAGCGGGCAGCGGGTGTATATAGGTATGTGGCGGCCAGGTATATACAGGTACATTATATAGAGGTACAGCAGGTGTATATAGGTATAGTGGCTGGCAGGTATATACAGGTACAGTATATAGAGGTATAGCAGGTGTATATAGTATGTGGCTGGCAGGTATATACAGGTATAGCGGCCAGCAGGTGTATATAGGTATGTGGCGGCCAGGTATATACAGGTACATTATATAGAGGTACAGCAGGTGTATATAGGTATGTGGCTGGCAGGTATATACAGGTATATAGATGTACAGCGGGCAGCGGGTGTATATATTATGTGGCTGGCAGGTATATACAGGTATAGCGGGTACTGGGTGTATGTATTATGTGGCTGGCAGGTATATACAGGTATATAGAGGTATAGCGGGCAGCAATTATAAACAGGTATAGACAGGTATAGTGGGCAGCGAGTGTATATAGGTATATAGAGGTACAGCAGGTGTATATAGGTATGTGGCGGGCAGGTATATACAGGCACAGTATATAGAGGTATAGCAGGTGTATATAGGTATGTGGCGGGCAGGTATATACAGGTATATAGAGGTAAAGCAGGTGTTTCGGCAGACAAAGCCCCTTTCAGTGTCAGACACAGAGGCAGTGTTCTCCCCGGAATGTCTGGTATGTATAATTGGGGACCCTCTCTCCCGTCATTACGGCGAGCAGGGATGTAATTACTGAGCGCTTTGTGATCTGCTTCTGTGCCGCTTTGTTCTGTGTTTCCATGAGCAGGTGACCTGCAGGTATGAGCCCCCTCCGCTACGGAGTGCTGCCAGTGTGTGTACAGGAGACGCCTGGCGCTGCCTACTGTACATGCAGGACGGGTGTCACCGGCTAATCACCCACATGTAATTCTGGCAATGACCCTACCACCTTCATACCACTCTGACTACCCCGTGTGACTCTACATACCCCCCACGTACCACTCTGACTACCCCATGTGACTCTACATACCCCCCACGTACCACTCTGACTACCCCATGTGACTCTACATACCCCCCACATACCACTCTGATTACCCCATGTGACTCTACATACCCCCCACGTACCACTCTGACTACCCCATGTACCACCACATACCCCCCACATACCACTCTGACTACCCCATGTGACTCTACATACCCCCCACGTACCACTCTGACTCCTCATGTACCACCACATACCCCCCACATACCACTCTTTCTACCCCATGTGACTCTACATACCCCCCACATACCACTCTGACTACCCCATGTACCTCCACATACCCCCCACATACCACTCTGACTACCCCATGTACCTCCACATACCCCCCACGTACCACTCTGACTCTTCATGTACCTCCACATACCTCCCACATACCACTCTGACTACCCCATGTACCTCCACATACCCCCCACGTACCACTCTGACTATCCCATGTACCTCCACATCCCTCCACATACCACTCTGACTCCTCCTGTACCCCTGACATACCCCCCACGTACCACTCTGACTATCCCATGTACCTCGACATATCTCCAACATACCACTCTGACTCCTCATGTACCTCCACATACCCCCCACATACCACTCTGACTCCTCATGTACCCCTGACATACCCCCCACCGTACCACTCTGACTACCCCATGTACCTCCACATACCTCCCACATACCACTCTGACTCCTCCTGTACCCCCACATCCCTCCCACATACCACTCTGACTCCTCCTGTACCCCCACATACCACTGTTGTTTATATCCTTTATGATTATATTATAATGTTGAAATTAAACATGTGAACATGATATACAGTATGTCTACATTCATTATTCTGTACAGATTATCTATTGTCAACTGTAATGCCGACCCTGGCGGTAACTCTGACGCTCACCCTGATGGTAACTCTGACGCTCATCCCGATGGTAACTCTGACGCTCATCCCGATGGTAACTCTGACGCTCACCCTGACTGTAACTCTAGCTCCGACCCTGATGGTAACTCTGACGCTCACCCTGATGGTAACTCTAGCTCCGACCCTGATGGTAACTCTGATGCTCACCCTGACGGTAACTCTGACGCTCACCCTGATGGTAACTCTGACGCTCACCCTGATGGTAACTCTGACGCTCACCCTGTCTGTAACTCTAGCTCCGACCCTGATGGTAACTCTGACGCTCACCCTGATGGTAACTCTGACGCTCATCCCGATGGTAACTCTGACGCTCACCCTGACTGTAACTCTAGCTCCGACCCTGATGGTAACTCTGACGCTCACCCTGTCTGTAACTCTAGCTCCGACCCTGATGGTAACTCTGACGCTCACCCTGATGGTAACTCTGACGCTCATCCCGATGGTAACTCTGACGCTCACCCTGACTGTAACTCTAGCTCCGACCCTGATGGTAACTCTGACGCCGACCCTAGCGGTAACTCTGACGCTCACTTTGATGGTAACTCTGACACTGAACCTGGCGGTAACTCTGACACTCACCCTGGCGGTAACTCTGACGCTCACCCTGATGGTAACTCTGACGCTCACCCTGATGGTAACTCTGACTCTCACCCTGATGGTAACTCTGATGCTCATCCCGATGGTAACTCTGACGCTCACCCTGACTGTAACTCTAGCTCCGACCCTGACGGTAACTCTGACGCTCACCCTGATGGTGACTCTGACGCTCGCCCTGATGGTAACTCTGACGCTCACCCTGATGGTGACTCTGACACTGAACCTGGCGGTAACTCTGACGCCGACCCTGGCGGTAACTCTGACACTCACTTTGATGGTAACTCTGACACTGAACCTGGTGGTAACTCTAACACTCACCCTGATGGTAACTCTGACGCTCACCCTGATGGTAACTCTGACGCTCACCCTGATGGTAACTCTAACACTCACCCTGATGGTAACTCTGATGCCGACCCTGATGGTAACTCTGACGCTCACCCTGGTGGTAACTCTGACGCTCACCCCGATGGTAACTCTGACGCTCACCCTGACTGTAACTCTGACGCTCACCCTGATGGTAACTCTGACGCTCACCCTGATGGTAACTCTGACACTCACCCTGATGGTAACTCTGACACTCACCCTGATGGTAACTCTGACACTCACCCTGATGGTAACTCTGATGCCGACCCTGATGGTAACTCTGATGCCGACCCTGATGGTAACTCTGACGCTCACCCTGGTGGTAACTCTGACGCTCACCCCGATGGTAACTCTGACGCTCACCCTGACTGTAACTCTGACGCTCACCCTGATGGTAACTCTGACGCTCACCCTGATGGTAACTCTGACGCTCACCCTGATGGTAACTCTGATGCTGACCCTGATGGTAACTCTGACACTCACCCTGACTGTAACTCTGACGCTCACCCTGATGGTAACTCTGACGCTCACCCTGATGGTAACTCTGACGCTCACCCTGATGGTAACTCTGACGCTCACCCTGATGGTAACTCTGACGCTCACCCTGACGGTAACTCTGACGCTCACCCTGACGGTAACTCTGACGCTCACCCTGATGGTAACTCTGACGCTCACCCTGATGGTAACTCTGACGCTCACCCTGATGGTAACTCTAACACTCACCCTGATGGTAACTCTGACACTCACCCTGATGGTAACTCTGACACTCACCCTGATGGTAACTCTGATGCCGACCCTGATGGTAACTCTGACGCTCACCCAGGTGGTAACTCTGACGCTCACCCCGATGGTAACTCTGACGCTCACCCTGACTGTAACTCTGACGCTCACCCTGATGGTAACTCTGACGCTCACCCTGATGGTAACTCTGACGCTCACCCTGATGGTAACTCTGACGCTCACCCTGATGGTAACTCTGACGCTCACCCTGATGGTAACTCTAACACTCACCCTGATGGTAACTCTGACACTCACCCTGATGGTAACTCTGATGCCGACCCTGGTGGTAACTCTGACGCTCACCCTGGTGGTAACTCTGACGCTCACCCCGATGGTAACTCTGACGCTCACCCTGACTGTAACTCTGACGCTCACCCTGATGGTAACTCTGACGCTCACCCTGATGGTAACTCTGAGACTGAACCTGGCGGTAACTCTGACGCTCACCCTGATGGTAACTCTGACACTCACCCTGAAGGTAACTCTAACACTCACCCTGAAGGTAACTCTAACACTCACCCTGATGGTAACTCTAACACTCACCCTGATGGTAACTCTGATGCTGACCCTGATGGTAACTCTGATGCCGACCCTGATGGTAACTCTGACACTCACCCTGATGGTAACTCTGACACTCACCCTGATGGTAACTCTGATGCCGACCCTGATGGTAACTCTGACGCTCACCCTGGTGGTAACTCTGACGCTCACCCCGATGGTAACTCTGACGCTCACCCTGACTGTAACTCTGACGCTCACCCTGATGGTAACTCTGATGCCGACCCTGATGGTAACTCTGATGCCGACCCTGATGGTAACTCTGATGCCGACCCTGATGGTAACTCTGACGCTCACCCTGGTGGTAACTCTGATGCTGACCCTGATGGTAACTCTGACGCTCACCCTGACTGTAACTCTGACGCTCACCCTGATGGTAACTCTGACGCTCACCCTGATGGTAACTCTGACGCTCACCCTGATGGTAACTCTGACGCTCACCCTGACGGTAACTCTGACGCTCACCCTGACTGTAACTCTGACGCTCACCCTGACTGTAACTCTGACGCTCACCCTGATGGTAACTCTGACGCTCACCCTGATGGTAACTCTGACGCTCACCCTGACTGTAACTCTGACGCTCACCCTGATGGTAACTCTGACGCTCACCCTGACGGTAACTCTGACGCTCACCCTGACTGTAACTCTGACGCTCACCCTGACTGTAACTCTGACGCTCACCCTGATGGTAACTCTGACGCTCACCCTGATGGTAACTCTGACGCTCACCCTGATGGTAACTCTGACGCTCACCCTGACTGTAACTCTGACGCTCACCCTGATGGTAACTCTGACGCTCACCCTGACTGTAACTCTGACGCTCACCCTGACGGTAACTCTGACGCTCACCCTGACGGTAACTCTGACGCTGACCCTGATGGTAACTCTGATGCTGACCCTGATGGTAACTCTGACGCTCACCCTGACGGTCACTCTGACGCTCACCCTGACGGTCACTCTGACGCTCACCCTGACGGTCACTCTGACGCTCACCCTGACGGTCACTCTGACGCTCACCCTGACGGTCACTCTGACGCTCACCCTGACGGTCACTCTGACGCTCACCCTGACGGTCACTCTGACGCTCACCCTGACGGTCACTCAAATTTGGATATCTTTTTAAAAAAGCAATAAATTCTAGTTATATCGCTCATCGTTCGCCATATCGTTCATTGTGTATGCACAACATCGTTTGTCCAGGACAGTGGGAAGTCATCACTCAAACAGGTGACATCACACAATATAGGTGACATCACACAATATAGGTACATTACACAATATAGGTGACATCACACAATATAGGTGACATCACACAATATAGGTGACATCACACAATTATAGATGACATCACACAATATAGGTGACATCACACAATATAGGTACATTACACAATATAGGTGACATCACACAATATAGGTGACATTACACAATATAGGTGACATCACACAATTAAGTAGGTGACATCACACAATATAGGTGACATCACACAACATAGGTGACATCACACAATTAAGTAGGTGACATCACAAGACTTCTTCGCTTCTACATGCCAGTGGCTAAATTGTACCTGGTGGGATGGTAGACTCTCTGGGTGTTGAAGTGTTAAATGTTGGGGAGGGTGGGGGCTGTAGGAGAGTGGGGGCTGCCCTGTCAGGTGGGTGGTTACTGGATGGATAGATGGGGCTGTCCGCTCTATATCCACTGATCCCAAATCTGGAATCTCAGAAGACCCTGCTCCTCCAGCACCTGCAGCAATGAGAACATTCACAAGGTACGTACCTGTCTGAGCACACCTGGAGCGCCGGCTGCACAGTGTCTGCCTGGGAATCCTCCGTAGGAGACCCTTCTGCTAGGACCTGGGCACATTGTGGGGTCTTACCCTGTGAGTGCCAGCGTTGTTGTGAGATCCTCAAAATATCTGCCAGCGTCGCTCATAGTGACTAGTATATAGTAGCTGAGCTCCCTCTGCCTATGGTGTGCCCGGTATACAGCTGTCCCTCTGCCCATGGTATGCCTGGTATACAGCTGTCTCTATGCCCATGGTGTGCCCGGTATACAGCTGTCCCTCTGCCCATGGTGTGCCCGGTATACAGCTGTCCCTCTGCCCATGGTGTGCCCAGTATACAGCTGTCCCTCTGCCCATGGTGTGCCCAGTATACAGCTGTCTCTCTGCCCATGGTGTGCCCGGTATACAGCTGTCCCTCTGCCCATGGTGTGCCCATATACAGCTGTCTCTCTGCCCATGGTGTGCCCGGTATACAGCTGTCCCTCTGCCCATGGTGTGCCCATATACAGCTGTCCCTCTGCCCATGGTGTGCCCTAAATACAGCTGTCCCTCTGCCCATGGTGTGCCCAGTATACAGCTGTCTCTCTGCCCATGGTGTGCCCGGTATACAGCTGTCCCTCTGCCCATGGTGTGCCCATATACAGCTGTCTCTCTGCCCATGGTATGCCCGGTATACAGCTGTCCCTCTGCCCATGGTGTGCCCATATACAGCTGTCCCTCTGCCCATGGTATGCCCGGTATACAGCTGTCTCTATGCCCATGGTGTGCCCGGTATACAGCTGTCCCTCTGCCCATGGTGTGCCCGGTATACAGCTGTCCCTCTGCCCATGGTGTGCCCATATACACCTGTCCCTCTGCCCATGGTGTGCCCAGTATACAGCTGTCTCTCTGCCCATGGTGTGCCCGGTATACAGCTGTCCCTCTGCCCATGGTGTGCCCATATACAGCTGTCCCTCTGCCCATGGTGTGCCCTAAATACAGCTGTCCCTCTGCCCATGGTGTGCCCAGTATACAGCTGTCTCTCTGCCCATGGTGTGCCCGGTATACAGCTGTCCCTCTGCCCATGGTGTGCCCATATACAGCTGTCTCTCTGCCCATGGTATGCCCGGTATACAGCTGTCCCTCTGCCCATGGTGTGCCCATATACAGCTGTCCCTCTGCCCATGGTATGCCCGGTATACAGCTGTCTCTATGCCCATGGTGTGCCCGGTATACAGCTGTCCCTCTGCCCATGGTGTGCCCAGTATACACCTGTCCCTCTGCCCATGGTATGCCCAGTATACAGCTGTCTCTATGCCCATGGTGTGCCCGGTATACAGCTGTCCCTCTGCACATGATGTGCCCGGTATACACCTGTCTTTATGCCCATGGTATGCCCGGTATACAGCCATCTCCATGCCCATGGTGTGCCCGGTATACAGCTGTCCCTCTGCGCATGGTGTGCTCGATATACAGCCATCTCCATGCCCATGGTATGCCCGGTATACAGCTGTCTCCATGCCCATGGTGTGCCCAGTATACAGCTGTCTCCATGCCCATGGTGTGCCCAGTATACACCTGTCCCTCTGCCCATGGTGTGCCAGGTATACAGCTGTCTCCATGCCCATGGTATGCCCAGTATACAGCTGTCTCTATGCCCATGGTGTGCCCGGTATACACCTGTCTGTAGGGGGCTCCCTCTGTGTTATGCAACCCTGCCATACCTTGCTTCCCTGGGTGTCGGACGGGGTCACGACAGTCGGGATCCGACAGGCATTTACCCGAGGTCAGGATCCCGACTTTCAAAACACAGACAGCCGGGTTCCCGACGGCCATCTGCTATTTTCCCTGGTGGGGGTCCACGATCCCCATAGAGGGAGAATAGAATAGGTGGCGAGCGTAGCCACCGTGCCCGCAGCGTGGCGAGCACAGCAAGTACCACACCTGCTTCCCTAACCCACTTTATGTAGTGACCGGACCCCTTTTTGGGCCCCTGGGACCCCCACAGTATTTGTAATTGATATGTGTCCCAAGTAGGTAATTCAGACCTAATCGCTGAGGTCCGGATTCGCTCCCCCGGCCGATGTCTGGGGTTTGCGCATGTGCGATTATGTGCGTACCCCCACAGCGTACACTTACTGGGGCGTTCACCAATAGTTAGCGGGAAGGGGGCAGGTCATTTTGCAAATAAAAGCATGGCAAAAAATGGAGTATATTGGTCCTTATTCTGGGTGGCTCGCAAGGCTACAAATTTCCTTTGAACCACCACAGGCAGCGGATGGAGGATTCTCAGTGTTGGGTGCGGGGGAGAAATGGACGTTGACCATCAAATGACTTCCTCAGCGCTCACAGATCTGGGACACCTCTATGAGAAGCCGATGGGCAGCTGCCCGCCCCCGCACCATCGGGGAACTACATTGGGATTGCCCATAGGCAAATTCCCCGCCACCCCCACGTCCCTCCACGTCCCCCGCCCGGACTCGCACACAGCGGCTGCACATGCGCAGTGGCGAACAATAGGGATAACAGCAGCGATTGGGGATGATTCAGGTTAATTCGCTCCGATGTGAATTCGCATTCTTGTGAGTGAACCAGATCCCACCTTGCGAATGGTGGTACGCCGACCCACCACTCACAAGGTACATACGTTCGCACTGGCTGGATGAGTGGCTAGTGTCATTTATATAAGGCTAGTGTCATGTATATATGGCTAGTATTATAGATGTGTGGCTAGTGTCATGTATATATGGCTAGTGTTATAGATGTGTGGCTAGTGTCATTTATATATGGCTGGTGTAATTTATATAAGGCTAGTGTCATGTTTATATGGCTAGTGTTATAGATGTGTGGCTAGTGTCATGTATATAAGGCTAGTGTCATGTATATATCCGGTGGGGGCCAAGGATGGTCGCACGATCACGGAGCTCCCTTTTCCCACCCAAGGAGTTCCCCCATTCTCGGCCCCCGGAGAAGAGTGGTGGAGGCGGACTAGGCGTCGGGAGACGGACGGGAGGGCGGATGGAGGAAACGATCGGAGGCAGCCGGAGGATGCGAGGAAGCTGGAGGGGCAGAGCACGCTAGCTCCCTCCTCCAGACTGATGGGGCAGCCGGAGGCTGCTGGGGTCGGTCCCAGGCTCCCGCTCCATTCCTCGGAGCTCCCACCCCTGGCGCCCCCCCCCCTCCCCTTACCGAACGAGACGGGCGAGCTACGAACAGGCAGCGGACCGGGATCCCCTCGGGCAGCAGCGGACCGGGATCCCCCCGGGCAGCGGCAGTCCGGGCCTAGCAGAGGCCCCACATGACCTCATCCACCAAGCAGCCCCGGCCAGTGGACCACGGGCGCAGCGGCAGAAGAGAACCCCTCGTCCAACCCACGACCTACTGTGAGGTGAGGAGGATCTGGCTTGGACACCAGCAGCGCCAACTCATGGCCCCAGGCTCCCTGGCTCACCCCCTCGCAGGCCAGTAGGAGATGAGACCCCTGCCCCTGGATGTCTCACCAGCAGCTAACAGCAGGTTCGAAAAGACTATCGGGGCAGCAGCACAGGGAGGGCCCAACTCCAGCCCCAGGCCTCACTGACTCTCCCCAGGCCTCACTGACTCTCCTCTCCCCCCCCCCCCGCCCCCACCACCCCCCCACCGCAAATGGCTCCGCAAATGGCTGCCTCGGATCTTTGCACTCAGCCACATGTAACCTCTTATCCCCTGTCCCCCGTGTGATAATTGTACTGTCTCTGCTATAACTGCGATGTCTCTGCTCATACTGTTACCTTCCAGGCTGCTGCAGCGACCAGTGGCGCCGCTGATGGCTGCCTAGGCACTGTGCAGCCTGGCGGGTACATGTTCTCTATGTGCCAGTATACTGTCCCTGCTTATATTGTAACCTACCTGGCTGCTGCAATGACCAGTGGCGCCGCTGATGGCTGCCTAGGCGCTGTGCTGCTTGGCGGGTATGTGTTCCCCGCATGTAACGTCTCAATATAATGTATGTAATCCCCCCCCCCTTCATCCCTGCTTGATGCTGCACTGTATATCCACAAACAATTCCTAGTGTGCGCAAGCACACATGGCCAATAAAGTTGATTCTGATTCTGATATGGCTAGTATTATAGAAGCGTGGCTAGTGTCATGTATATATGGCTAGTATTATAGATGTGTGGCTAGTGTCATGTATATATGGCTAGTGTCATGTATATATGGCTAGTGTCATTTATATAAGGCTAGTGTCATGTATATATGGCTAGTATTAAAGATGTGTGGCTAGTGTCATTTATATAAGGCTAGTGTCATGTATATATGGCTAGTATTATAGATGAGTGGCTAGTGTCATGTAAATATGGCTAGTGTCATGTATATATGGCTAGTATTATAGATGTGTGGCTAGTGTCATGTAAATATGGCTAGTGTCATGTATATATGGCTAGTGTTATAGATGTGTGGCCAGTGTCATGTATATGGCTAGTGTAATAGATATGTGGCTAGTGTCATGTATATATGGCTAGTGTCATGTATATATGGCTAGTATTATAGATGTGTGGCTAGTGTCATGTATATATGGCTAGTATTATAGATGTGTGGCTAGTGTCATGTATATATGGCTAGTGTCATGTATATATAGCTAGTGTAATAGATGTGTGGCTAGTGTCATGTATATATGGCTAGTATTATAGATGTGTGGCTAGTGTCATGTGTATATGGCTAGTGTCATGTATATATGGCTAGTATTATAGATGCGTGGCTAGTGTCATGTATATTTATCTAGTGGCATGTATATATGGCTAGTGTCATTTATATAAGGCTAGTGTCATGTATATATGGCTAGTGTCATGTATATATGGCTAGTGTCATGTATATATGGATAGTATTATAGATGTGTGGCTAGTGTTATTTATATAAGGCTAGTGTCATGTATATATGGCTAGTGTAGTTTATATAAGGCTTGTGTCATGTATATATGGCTAGTGTCATGTATATAAGGCTAGTGTCCTGTATATATGGCTAGTATTATAGATGTGTGGCTAGTGTCATGTATATATGGCTAGTGTCATGTATATATAGCTAGTGTAATAGATGTGTGGCTAGTGTCATGTAAATATGGCTAGTGTTATAGATGTGTGGCCAGTGTCATGTATATGGCTAGTGTAATAGATATGTGGCTAGTGTCATGTATATATGGCTAGTGTCATGTATATATGGCTAGTATTATAGATGTGTGGCTAGTGTCATGTATATATGGCTAGTGTCATGTATATATAGCTAGTGTAATAGATGTGTGGCTAGTGTCATGTATATATGGCTAGTATTATAGATGTGTGGCTAGTGTCATGTGTATATGGCTAGTGTCATGTATATATGGCTAGTATTATAGATGCGTGGCTAGTGTCATGTATATTTATCTAGTGGCATGTATATATGGCTAGTGTTATAGATGTGTGGCTAGTGTCATTTATATAAGGCTAGTGTCATGTATATATGGCTAGTGTCATTTATCTAAGGCTAGTGTCATGTATATAAGGCTAGTGTCATGTATATATGGCTAGTATTAAAGATGTGTGGCTAGTGTCATGTATATGAGGCTAGTGTCATGTATATATGGCTAGTGTCATTTATATAAGGCTAGTGTCATGTGTATATGGATAGTATTATAGATGTGTGGCTAGTGTCATGTATATATGGCTAGTGTTATAGATGTGTGGCTAGTGTCATGTATATAAGGCTAGTGTCATGTATATATGGCTAGTATTATAGATGCGTGGCTAGTGTCATGTATATATGGCTAGTGTCATGTATATATGGCTAGTGTTATAGATGTGTGGCTAGTGTCATGTATTTATGACTAGTGTTATAGATGTGTGGCTAGTGTCATGTAAATATGGCTAGTGTTATAGATGTGTGGCTAGTGTCATGTATATGGCTAGTGTAATAGATATGTGGCTAGTGTCATGTATATATGACTGGTGTAATAGATGTGTGGCTAGTGGCATGTATATATGGCTAGTATTATAGATGTGTGGCTAGTGTTATGTGTATATGGCTAGTGTCATGTATATATGGCTAGTATTATAGATGCGTGGCTAGTGTCATGTATATTTATCTAGTGTAACTTATAAATGGCTAGTGTAATATATATAAGGCTAGTGGAATGTATATATGGCTAGTGTTATAGATGCATGGCTAGTGTCATGTATCTATGGCTAGTGTCATGTATATATGGCTAGTGTTATAAAAGTGTGGCTAGTGGCATGTATATATGGCTGGTGTCATGTATACATGGCTAGTGTCATGTATAAATAGCTAGTGTAATAGATGTGTGGCTAGTGTCATGTAAATATGGCTAGTGTTATAGATGTGTGGCTAGTGTCATGTATATATAGCTAGTGTTATAGATGTGTGGCTAGTGTCATGTATATATGGATAGTGTCATGTATAAATAGCTAGTGTAATAGATGTGTGGCTAGTGTCATGTATATATGGCTAGTGTTATAGATGTGTGGCTAGTGTCATGTATATATGGCTAGTGTAGTAGATTTGTGGCTAGTGTAACGTCCATATGGCTAGTGTAATAGATGTGTGGCTAGTGTCATGTATATATGGCTAGTGTAATAGATGTGTGGCTAGTGTCATGTATATATGGCTAGTGTAATAGATGTGTGGCTAGTGTCATGAATATTTAGCTAGCTGTAGATGTGTGGCTAGTGTAATGCATATATGGCTAGTGTTATAGATGTGTGGCTAGTGTAATAGATGTGTGGCTAGTGTCATGTATATATGGCTAGTGTAATAGATGTGTGGCTAGTGTAATAGATGTGTGGCTAGTGTCATGTATATATGGCTAGTGTTATAGATGTGTGGCTAGTGTAATGTATATATAGCTAGTGTGATAGATGTGTGGCTAGTGTCATGTATATATGGCTAGTGTGATAGATGTGTGGCTAGTGTGATAGCTGTGTGGCTAGTGTAATGTATATATGGCTAGTGTGATAGATGTGTGGCTAGTGTATTAGATGTGTGGCTAGTGTCATGTATATATGGCTAGTGTGATAGATGTGTGGCTAGTGTCATGTATATATGTCTAGTGTGATAGATGTGTGGCTAGTGTCATGTATATATGGCTAGTGTGATAGATGTGTGGCTAGTGTCATGTATATATGGCTAGTGTGATAGATGTGTGGCTAGTGTCATGTAAGTATGGCTAGTGTAATAGATGTGTGGCTAGTGTAATAGATGTGTGGCTAGTGTCATGTATATATGGCTAGTGTAATATATGTGTGGCTAGTGTCATGTATATATGGCTAGTGTGATAGATGTGTGGCAAGTGTCATGTATATATGGCTAGTGTTATAGATGTGTGGCTAGTGTAATGTATATATGGCTAGTGTAATAAATGTGTGGCAAGTGTCATGTATATATGGCTGGTGTAATAGATGTGTGGCTAGTGTCATGTATATATGGCTAGTGTTATAGATGTGTGGCTAGTGTAATGTATATATAGCTAGTGTGATAGATGTGTGGCTAATGTCATGTATATATGGCTAGTGTGATAGATGTGTGGCTAGTGTCATGTATATATGGCTAGTGTGATAGATGTGTGGCTAGTGTCATGTAAGTATGTATGTATGTGTGGCTAGTATAACGTGTATCCATCCAGATGACAATGTTCATGGCAGCACTGAGTATTTCAGGGAATGTGTCCTGATGTTGATGGTGTTGGGGGGGGGGTGGAGTGCCATATGGGTGAGAGCTGTGTATGTCATGTTATCCATCTCTGTTTATAGGATTCTGCTCCTCTTCCTCGCTGTGGCTCTGCTCACCTCTATTGTGGCGGCTCAGGGTAAGTGTGCAAGGATTGGGCCTCTCTCCCGGGAATCTCACTTTTCTCAATGGTCTCTCTGATGTGGATCTCACTGTACCAGGGGATCTGTCTGATGGGGATCTCACTGTACCAGGGGATCTGTCTGATGGGGATCTCACTGTACCAGGGGATCTGTCTGATGGGGATCTCACTGTTCCAGGGGATCTGTCTGATGGGGATCTCACTGTACCAGGAGACCTGTCTGATGTGGATCTCACTGTACCAGGGGATCTGTCTGATGGGGGATCTCACTGTACCAGGGGATCTGTCTGATGGGGATCTCACTGTTCCAGGGGATCTGTCTGATGAGGATCTCACTGTTCCAGGGGATCTGTCTGATGGGGATCTCACTGTACCAGGGGATCTGTCTGATGGGAATCTCACTGTACCAGGGGATCTGTCTGATGGGGATCTCACTGTACCACGGCACCTGTCTGTTGGGGATCTCACTCTACCAGGGGGATCTGTCTGATGGGGGATCTCACTGTACCAGGGGATCTGTCTGATGGGGATCTCACTCTACCAGGGGATCTGTCTGTTGGTGATCTCACTGTTCCAGGGGATCTGTCTGATGGGGATCTCACTGTACCAGGAGACCTGTCTGATGGGGATCTCACTGTACCAGGGGATCTGTCTGATGGGGATCTCACTGTTCCAGGGGATCTGTCTGATGGGGATCTCACTGTACCAGGGGATCTGTCTGATGGGGATCTCACTGTACCAGGGCATCTGTCTGATGGGGATCTCACTGTACCAGGGGATCTGTCTGATGGGGATCTCACTGTACAAGGGGATCTGTCTGATGGGGATCTCACTCTACCAGTGGATCTGTCTGAGGGGGGATCTCACTGTACCAGGGCATCTGTCTGATGGAGATCTCACTCTACCAGGGGATCTGTCTGATGGGGATTTCACTGTACCAGGAGACCTGTCTGATGGGGATCTCATTGTACCAGGGGATCTGTCTGATGGGGATCTCACTGTTCCAGGGGATCTGTCTGATGGGGATCTCACTGTACCAGGGGATCTGTCTGATGGGGATCTCACTCTACCAGGGGATCTGTCTGTTGGGGATCTCACTGTTCCAGGGGATCTGTCTGATGGGGATCTCATTGTACCAGGAGACCTGTCTGTTGGGGATCTCACTGTACCAGGGCATCTGTCTGATGGGGATCTCACTGTACCAGGGGATCTGTCTGATGGGGATCTCACTCTACCAGGGGATCTGTCTGATGGGGATCTCAATGTACCAGGAGACCTGTCTGATGGGGATCTCACTCTACCAGGGGATCTGTCTGATGGGGATATTCCTGTACAAGGGCATCTGTCTGATGGGGATCTAACTGTACAAGGGCATCGGTCTGATGAGGGATCTCACTGTAGTAGGGCATCTGTCTAACGAAGGATGTCACTGTACCAGGGGATCTGTCTGATGGGGATCTCACTCTACCAGGGGATCTGTCTGATGGGGATCTCACTCTACCAGTGGATCTGTCTGAGGGGGATCTCACTGTACCAGGGCATCTGTCTGATGGAGATCTCACTCTACCAGGGGATCTGTCTGATGGGGATCTCACTGTACCAGGAGACCTGTCTGATGGGGATCTCATTGTACCAGGGGATCTGTCTGATGGGGATCTCACTGTTCCAGGGGATCTGTCTTTTGGGTATCTCACTGTACCAGGGGATCTGTCTGATGGGGATCTCACTCTACCAGGGGATCTGTCTGTTGAGGATCTCACTGTTCCAGGGGATCTGTCTGATGGGGATCTCACTGTACCAGGAGACCTGTCTATTGGGGATCTCACTGTACCAGGGCATCTGTCTGATGGGGATCTCACTGTACCAGGGGATCTGTCTGATGGGGATCTCACTCTACCAGGGGATCTGTCTGATGGGGATCTCAATGTACCAGGAGACCTGTCTGATGGGGATCTCACTCTACCAGGGGATCTGTCTGATGGGGATATTCCTGTAAAAGGGCATCTGTCTGATGGGGATCTAACTGTACCAGGGCATCGGTCTGATGAGGGATCTCACTGTAGTAGGGCATCTGTCTAACGAAGGATGTCACTGTACCAGGGGACCTGTCTGATGGGGATCTCACTCTACCAGGGGATCTGTCTGATGGGGATCTCACTCTACCAGGGGATCTGTCTGATGAAGGATCTCACTGTACCACGGCACCTGTCTGATGGGGAATCTCATTCTACCAGGACATCTGTCTGATGGGGATCTTACTGTACCAGGGCTTCTGTCTGATGGGGATTTCACTCTACTAGGGGATATGTCTGATGGAAATCTCACTGTACCACGGCACCTGTCTGATGGGGAATCTCATTCTACCAGGACATCAGTCTGATGGGGGATCTCACTCTACCAGGGATCTGTCTAATGGGGAATCTCATTGTACCAGGGGATCTGTCTGTTGGGGATCTCACTTTTCCAAGGGATCTGTCTGATGGGGATCTCACTGTACCAGGGGATCTGTCTGATGGGGATCTCACTCTACCAGGGGATCTGTCTGTTGGGGATCTCACTGTTCCAAGTGATCTGTCTGATGGGGATCTCACTGTTCCAGGAGACCTGTCTGTTGGGGATCTCACTGTACCAGGGCATCTGTCTGATGGGGATCTCACTGTACCAGGGGATCTGTCTGATGGGGATCTCACTGTACCAGGGGATCTGTCTGATGGGATATCTCACTGTACCAGGGCATCTGTCTGATGGGGATCTCATTGTACCAGGGATCTGTCTGATCGGAGATCTCACTGTACCAGGGGATCTGTCTGATGGGGATTTCACTCTACCAGGGGATCTGTCTGATGGGGATCTCACTGTACCAGGGGATCTGTCTGATGGGGATCTCACTGTACCAGGGGATCTGTCTGATCAGAAATCTAACCGAACCAGGGGATCTGTCTGATGGGGATTTCACTGTACCAGGGGATCTGTCTGATGGGGATGTCACTGTACCAGGGGATCTGTCTGATGGGGATCTCAATGTACCAGGAGACCTGTCTGATGGGGATCTCACTCTACCAGGAGATCTGTCTGATGGGAATCTCACTCTACCAGGGGATCTGTCTGATGGGGATCTAACTGTACCAGGGGATCTGTCTGATGGGGATCTCACTGTACAGGGGCATCTGTCTGATGAAGGATCTCACTGTACCACGGCACCTGTCTGATGGGGAATCTCATTCTACCAGGGCATCTGTCTGATGGGGATCTCACTGTACCAGGGCTTCTGTCTGATGGGGATTTCACTCTACTAGGGGATATGTCTGATGGAAATCTCACTGTACCAGGGCATCTATCTGATGGGGATCTCATTGTACCAGGGCATCTGTCTGATGGGGATCTCACTGTACCAGGGCTTCTGTCTGATGGGGATTTCACTCTACTAGGGGATATGTCTGATGGAAATCTCACTGTACCACGGCACCTGTCTTATGGGGAATCTCATTCTACCAGGACATCTGTCTGATGGGGATCTTACTGTACCAGGGCTTCTGTCTGATGGGGATTTCACTCTATTAGGGGATATGTCTGATGGAAATCTCACTGTACCAGGGCATCTATCTGATGGGGATCTCATTGTACCAGGGCATCTGTCTGATGGGGATCTCACTGTACCAGGGCTTCTGTCTGATGGGGATTTCACTCTTCTAGGGGATATGTCTGATGGAAATCTCACTGTACCAGGGCATCTATCTGATGGGGATCTCATTGTACCAGTGGATATGTCTGATGGGGATCTCACTGTACGAGGGGATCTGTCTGATGGGGGATCTCACTGTACCAGGGGATCTATCTGATGGGGATCTCACTGTACCAGGGGATCTGTCTGATGGGGATGTCACTGTACCAGGGGATCTGTCTGATGGGGATCTCAATGTACCAGGAGATCTGTCTGATGGGAATCTCACTCTACCAGGGGATCTGTCTGATGGGGATCTAACTGTACCAGGGGATCTGTCTGATGGGGATCTCACTGTACAGGGGCATCTGTCTGATGAAGGATCTCACTGTACCACGGCACCTGTCTGATGGGGAATCTCATTCTACCAGGACATCTGTCTGATGGGGATCTTACTGTACCAGGGCTTCTGTCTGATGGGGATTTCACTCTACTAGGGGATATGTCTGATGGAAATATCACTGTACCAGGGCATCTATCTGATGGGGATCTCATTGTACCAGGGCATCTATCTGATGGGGATCTCATTGTACCAGTGGATATGTCTGATGGGGATCTCATTGTACGAGGGGATCTGTCTGATGGGGATCTCACTGTACCAGGGGATCTATCTGATGGGGATCTCACTGTACCAGGGGATCTGTCTGATGGGGATCTCACTGTACCAGGGGATCTGTCTGATGGGGATCTCACTGTACCAGGGCTTCTGTCTGATGGGGATTTCACTGTACCAGGGGATCTGTCTGATGGGGATCTCACTGTACCAGGGCTTCTGTCTGATGGGGATCTCACTGTACAGGGGCATCTGTCTGATGGGGATCTCACTCTACTAGGGGATATGTCTGATGGAAATCTCACTCTACCAGGGCATCTGTCTGATGGGGGATCTCTTTGTACCAGGAGATCTGTCTAATGGGGGATCTCATTGTACCAGGGGATCTGTCTCATGGGGATCTCACTGTACCAGGGGATCTGTCTGATGGGGATCTCACTGTACAAGGGGATCTGTCTGAAGGGTATCTCACTATACCAGGGCGTCTGTCTGATGGGGATCTCACTGTACCAGGGGATCTGTCTGATGGGGATCTCACTGTACCAGGGGATCTGTCTGATGGTGATCTCACTGTACCAGGGGATCTGTCTGATGTGGATCTCACTATACCAGGGCGTCTGTCTGATGGGGATCTCACTATACCAGGGCGTCTGTCTGATGGGGATCTCACTGTACCAGGGGATCTGTCTGATGGGGATCTCACTGTACCAGGGCTTTTGTCTGATGGGGATCTCACTGTACCAGGGCTTTTGTCTGATGGGGATCTCACTGTACCAGGGGATCTGTCTGATGGGGGATCTTACTCTACCAGGGGATCTGTCTGATGGGGGATCTCACTCTACTAGGGGATCTGTCTGATGGGGATCTCACTATACCAGGGCGTCTGTCTGATGGGGATCTCACTGTACCAGGGGATCTGTCTGATGGGGATCTCACTGTACCAGGGGATCTGTCTGATGGGGGATCTTACTCTACTAGGGGATCTGTCTGATGGGGGATCTCACTCTACCAGGAGATCTGTCTGATGGGGATCTCACTATACCAGGGCGTCTGTCTTATGGGGATCTCACTGTACCAGGGGATCTGTCTGATGGGGATCTCACTGTACCAGGGCTTTTGTCTGATGGGGGATCTCACTGTACCAGGGGATCTGTCTGATGGGGATCTCACTGTACCAGGGGATCTGTCTGATGGGGGATCTCACTCTACTAGGGGATCTGTCTGATGGGGGATCTCACTCTACCAGGGGATCTGTCTGATGAGGGGGGGGGGGTTCATTGTACCAGAGGATCTGTCTGATGGGGGATCTCACTGTACCAGGGCTTCTGTCTGATGGGGGATCTCACTGTACCAGGGGATCTGTCTGATGGGGGATCTCACTGTACCAGGACATCTGTCTGATGGGGATCTCACTGTTCCAGGGCTTCTGTCTGATGGGGATCTCACTGTACCAGGGGATCTGTCTGATGGGGATCTTACTGTACCAGGGGATCTGTCTGATGGGGATCTCACTGTACCAGGGGATCTGTCTGATGGGGGATCTCATTGTACCAGGACATCTGTGTGATGGGGATCTCACTCTACCAGGTCTATTCTCAGGTCACCTGCCAGGTCCACAGGTGTACTCATTAATCACTGACATATCCCCAGGCCATCCCCTATGTGCACAGGTGTACTCATTACTCACAGACATTTCCCAGGATATAGGAGTCAGGGAACCTCAGGCCTTTTCTAGGCTTCGGCAAAATGACTATGAGAGCCTCTGACATGAATTGTGGAAGGAGCGTCCCCTCATACAGCTGCGTACAGATATCGAGAAGATGGGGTACATAAGAGCGGGATCCCGGAGCCATGGGACTAGGAACAGAGCATAGAGCCTCATCCACCTCAGAGTCCAGAAACTCCCTATCCTCCAGAGGCGGGGTAGGTAGAGACTACTCTAGAGGTATACAGATATATCACCAGTCTGTACCTGGGCCAACACCACTGCATCAAAAACCTCCATCACAATAGAAGAGCGATCACCCGGCAAAGTATCTCCTCGATCTATCACCAAGATCGTGTCCTGGTGTTCTACAAATAACAGTTTGTATTGAGTATTAGCCAAGCGGTGGTCATTTCTGAGCGGCTAGCCGCTAAGTCAGCTCGTTCCAATTGCTTATAAGATGACTCCAACTCCGCTTCCTGGTGTTTGTAGACGGATCTCAGTTCTGTATAGAAGGTATATATGTGGTAATAAGGTGCGCTGCCAACTGTAGCTGGTTTAAGGAATTATCAGTCCCTGAAAATAGAATAAACAAACAAAAGAATATACCAGCGCAGGCTTTGTTTCTCAAATAATAGAGATGTGACGGTTTCTTATACTTTAAAAATGATTTTTAATATAGTATATATATCGTACACATATCAAATGATAATATAAAGACACGACACAGAATTGGGGAATATAAACCCTTATTGACACTTGTTTTACTCCTATATCTAGGATAATTGAGTGCTGGATGGGTACAGTCTCTAATAGAGCAGCGATATATTACCAGGTGGCCGTGTCCAGATAGATGTTGCTGTATAAGCAGTTGCTTTCTGGTAATTGTCCGGTAAACCTGGGTGAGAGTAACTGATTGCTGCAGGTCCAATCCTTTAAGCAATCGGGTATTGAAGAAGTTCTACGCTTCTTCAATACCCAATATACCCTTGACACCAGTATACTCCTGAGGACACTTATTCATCATTTGTTTCACTGGATTTGGGACTTTGCCCTCCACCTGGTCATCCGAGTTTACATCTTAAAGGATTGGACCTGCAGCAATCAGTTACTCTAGATCTTTCTACACAACAAGATCCCTCATTCTTAGGATCTCACTAGGAGGTTTTCCTGGCCGGATGTTTCTGTGTTATGACTAACACTGTAGTTCCGTCTCCTCCTACATCCGTCCTTACTGCTGCATTACCTGCATTAACCATGTTATCAATATTCTGCTTCACCTTAGAGGAACCGGTAACAGCTGCTGATCTGACACCATCCGTAGAGAGTTCAATAGCAGGTAACTTCCTGTGTGTGTGACTTCCTATATATATGTGTTATGTCACTTCCTATATATATCTTGTCGCTTCCTGTGTGTGACTTCCTATATATATATGTGTTATGTCACTTCCTATATATATCTTGTCACTTCCTGTGTGTGGCATGTGACTTCCTATATATGAGTTATGTCACTTCCTATATATATCTTGTCGCTTCCTGTGTGTGACTTCCTATATATATGTGTTATATCACTTCCTATATATATCTTGTCGCTTCCTGTGTGTGACTTCCTATATATATGTGTTATATCACTTCCTATATATATCTTGTCGCTTCCTGTGTGTGACTTCCTATATATGTGTTATGTCACTTCCTATATATATCTTGTCGCTTCCTGTGTGTGACTTCCTATATATATGTGTTATATCACTTCCTATATATATCTTGTCGCTTCCTGTGTGTGACTTCCTATATATATGTGTTATATCACTTCCTATATATATCTTGTCGCTTCCTGTGTGTGACTTCCTATATATGTGTTATGTCACTTCCTATATATATCTTGTCGCTTCCTGTGTGTGACTTCCTATATATGTATTATGTCACTTCCTATATATATCTTGTCACTTCCTGTGTGTGTGTGACTTCCTATATATGTGTTATGTCACTTCCTATATATATCTTGTCGCTTCCTGTGTGTGACTTCCTATATATGTATTAGGTCACTTCCTATATATATCTTGTCACTTCCTGTGTGTGACTTCCTATATATGTGTTATGTCACTTCCTATATATATCTTGTCGCTTCCTGTGTGTGACTTCCTATATATATGTGTTATGTCACTTCCTATATATATCTTGTCGCTTCCTGTGTGTGACTTCCTATATATGTATTATGTCACTTCCTATATATATCTTGTCACTTCCTGTGTGTGTGTGACTTCCTATATATGTGTTATGTCACTTCCTATATATATCTTGTCGCTTCCTGTGTGTGACTTCCTATATATGTATTAGGTCACTTCCTATATATATTTTGTCACTTCCTGTGTGTGGCATGTGACTTCCTATATATGTGTTATGTCACTTCCTATATATATCTTGTCACTTCCTCTGTGTGTGTGACTTCCTATATACAGTATGTGTTATAATTCCTATATATATCTTGTCACTTCCTGTGTGTGGCATGTGACTTCCTATATATGAGTTATGTCACTTCCTATATATATCTTGTCACTTCCTGTGTGTGATTCCTATATATGTATTATGTCACTTCCTATATATATCTTGTCACTTCCTGTGTGACTTCCTATATATATATATATATCTTGTCACTTCCTGTGTGTGACTTCCTATATATGTGTTATGTCACTTCCTATATATATATATATATATATATATATATATATATATATATCTTGTCACTTCCTGTGTGTGACTTCCTATATATATGTTATGTCACTTCCTATACATATCTTGTCACTTCCTGTGTGTGTAAACAAAGCCCGGGGCACAACAGGATACAGCTGTCCAATGGATATGGCAGTCCAGCTCCGGAACTGGTATCGCCGTCCAAACGGGGGTAGGAGTTCCTGTGGTCCAAGCGGGTGAAGTGTATCAAGTGGCAAGGCATGCCAAACTAGTTTCGGATCACCTGGATCATTCTTCAGTAGCGTGTCTTGCCTTACCACTGTTTGATTAAAATACCGCTTGGCGTCTTTTCCTAATAACATCACTTCCGCTGATACCCTAAGTAAAATGGCCGTGCGTTCCATGCTACGGTCACCGTGCGTTCCAGCAGTGTTAATGTGGATATACAGGTCTGGTACTTGTGTATTAAAACGGCGCCCGATTTCATCCAAATCGCATCCGATATCGCATCCGATTTTCTGCCGATTTTTGGCCGATTTGATCTGGGGTGCGATTTTGCGTCCGATTTGCGTCCGATTTTCGGCCGATTTTTTGCAGATTATTCGGCCATTTCCTGATGATTTGCATGTTATTCCATCCTTGCACACCCCCAGGTACGATGGTATGCGATGTGATTTTCGGGAAAATGCCCCTGATTGTACAATTAAATATCGCATAGCAACGCATGCCAGCAAGTGGCATGCGATGCGATGTGATTTGCAATGTTAAATGCATCCCCATTGTTAACGCCACCCCCACTATCAATGCCAACCCGAAGCGTGGCGAGCGCAGCGAGCCCGCAAGGGGCGGCGGTACGCGTCCTCTGACCTTTTCATACCCCCACTATCCACGTCGGCGTGGAGTTGATTTTAGATAGTGTGGCGAGCGCAGCGAGCCACCGAGCCCGAAGCGTGGCGAGCGCAGCAAGCCCCACGAGGGGACGCGTATTACTTTACATGTATTCCGCGTCCGCTCGCCACGCTTCGGGCTCGCCACACTATCTAAAATCAACTCCACGCCGACGTGGATAGTGGGGGTATGAAAAGGTCGGAGGACGTGTACCGCCGCCGCTCGCCACGCTTTGGGTTGGCGTTGATAGTGGGGGTGGCGTTAACAATGGCGGTGCATTTAACATTGTAAGCACCCATCAGGGTCATTGTACAATTACAAATCGAATCGCTTCACATGCATCGCATGGCATACATCACATGCCACTATATTGCATGCGATGCACTACGATGGAAATCGGGGGTGTGCAATAATGGAACAGCATGCAAATTGGCCAGAAAAAGTGAAAAATCGGTCGAAAATCGGCCGCAAAATCGCATCCGATTTTCCCATGCGATTTGCGGCCGATTTTCGGCCGATTTCGTGGGCGCCGTGATAATACACAAGTACCACAGGTCTTTAGCCGGAAGCAAGATGGCCGTGCGTTCCAGCAGCGTCTCCACATCCGATCCATAGTAACATCTCCATATGACAATTTCCATTGATGGTTATACCAGGATTTTTACATCTAGCATTTAAACTAACAAAACCCGGGGAATCAGTAATCTAAAAAATCATTAATAAAATATATCATGAAACAATACATTTTTACATCATAATACATAAAAGACACATTGTAAAATATGGAGAGATGGTCATGGTAAAAGATATGAATGAAAAAATATTTATCTTACGATAAAAAATGTTTTAGTTCGAAATCACCAACTTTAAACCGTTGGGAACAAGGGTATTTAAACGGTGAATCCACCTCATTTCATTCTGTGCTAGGCGCTTATCAATATCTCTTGTACGCCACTTTGGGGAAATGAATTGGATACCCCAGAAATTTATTATAAAACATTCTCTTGAATGATGGCAGTTTATAAAATGGTTGGAAAAGGTATCGGTGACCAAGCCTTTGCGAATATTATAAATATGCTCCGCAAGGTGTATTTTTAAGGGTCGACTGGTTCTACCAACATAAAATAAATTGCAAGAACATTCCAATAAATAAATAACATATTTAGATTGACATGTTATAAATTCATTAATTTAAAAAAAAATTCCCCTTTAACCTTAAAATCAGGGATTTTTTTAATGATTCCTTTAACTGTTTTACACACAAGGCGTCCCCGCATCTAGGGAACCCTTTTGTCCGTATACTTTGTCTAGGGGCATCATGACAAAACTGGGGAGAGAAAGAAGACTCTGTTTTTGGGGCACTCTTATGATATGGTAATTATATAATAAAACTTAGCTTTTATTAGGTATTTTTATAAAATAGGGGGCTATAACTCTCGGATAGGATAGCCATTAACTTAAATCCGTCTCCTTAGCTGGCAGTGAGCTTATTTTTATATACGCTATGCACTGGAGATGGTTGAAAAAAAGTTAGAAAAAAATAAATATCAGAAAAAAGTTTTTTTCTTTTTCTTTTTTCCAAATTGGTACGTCAATTGGACCAATTTGGATTAATGATGTGTTGCCTAGTGGGCCTTACGGCGAATGCTGACTAGGGCTCGTTAGAGGCAAATTATAGAATTGAAAGGGGTTAATTCCCTATAGATATGGAGACTGCACGCACAATGAGCGTGAGTCCTATCTGTACTTGGGTAAGTAGTACCGATTTTGACACCGCAGTGGTTAATAGTGTGGGTAAGATTCCCTATTTTGTGTATTGCAGCATCTGGGTATTTGCACAAATCAGTGATTATGGTGCACAGTTTAAGGATCTGTGCTGTCAGTACGGGCCTGGCTGCTGTATACGCTAAGTTATGCGCTGCGCCCAAGTTACTCAGTAATATGGGTTGGATGTAGTACCTTGACTATATCAGTAGCTGTACCACATGCTGCTCTGAAGATGAGCTTAGACGTGTGTTTGGCTGTTGATAGAGCCCAAACAATCTAATGAGCACAGATAGTTAAGTATAATTCACAGTTTAGTATCCACGTGACTGGTTGCAATCTCAGTGGCCGTACCGCATATTATAAATTTGACACAGTACAATGGCAATATCAGTAGCTGTACCACATGCTGCTCTGAAGATGAGCTTGGACGTGTTTGGTCACTGATAGAGCACACACAATCTAATCAACACAGATAATTGCAATTAACAGTTAGGTATACACGTAATTAGTGTTCGGCTGTTAAGTATGCACCAATGGTTACAGATGGCTGTGTTTTATTAACAGTCTGATGTCCATTTCACTAGTTACACATCAATCTGCTGATTGTACACAATGTTGCTCTTGTGTTTAAGTTTAGGTAGACACTTAGTTGCTCTAATCGTTACAGAGTATAGGCAGCTGTGACTGAATGGAGTGAGCATATATAAGTTAGTAAATTGCAGTTTGATATCTGCTGAGGTAACTGCACACCATACCTGTAAATGTCCACAGAATTGTTAGTGAGTCAAATTTCAAGTGCACACCTTGCTGCTGAGTAAGCATCAGCTGACAGTTTTCAACACGTGAATAAGGTTAAACAGATGTCGACTTATACTCTATCTGAAATCATAAACATTTCTTCTTGCCCACCAAAACACTGAATATTAATTACAAGGGAGGCACAGTAAAATTCTGGTCACAGTAGAGGTATGCTAATCGTTAATTCAAAAGTTTAGTGCAAGTAATGCATATTGTTGATATTATGTCAACTGTGGGATTTAATCTACACAGTTAGCGATCTGTGACACTTAGTAATCTGTGCTTGTCCCTGAGAAACTGTTAGATAGACCCTTTAGTCGGCAGTTGTGATTTCTGCTTTTCCTGGAGTCGTGCAGACGTGCATTGGACTCCAGGATGAGAAAATCTCAGTCTGCGCTGCGGGGTCAAGTAGTGATAGTGTAGGTAGACACTTCTGCTGTCGACAGTGGGGTTGACAGTGTAACCCTGTTGCTAGGGTAGCATAGCAGGGTACTAAGCTGCCCCAATTCTGTCGATGAGAGAGTGTCTAGATGGTAGAAGAGAGGTGCTGAACAGAAAAGGAAATATTAGGTAAATTGCTGGTTGGCACCTCTGGGTATATCCTTCTGCTTCCTACCGAGTCTTGCTCCCGCAGTGGACTCCGCGGGTGAGAGAGGTGTAAGTACAGAGGGCTTAGAGCATAGGTAAAGTGGATAGAGGGTATAGTAGATCGCTTCTACTGTCAGTGTTAAGTGTCCAGTTGCCCTGTTGTATGCCGACAGAGCAGGGGCACCCCAGGCAGGTCACTGACAGGAGAGCGAAGAAAGTACCTTTCCGAAGTTATTCAGGTTTTCCCTTTCTGTTGTGCCCTGTATCTCCCCGTTCGCCAGCCCTGGTGATCCCCCCCAGGTGGAAGCGGTTCCACAGCCTTGTGGTAGGTGCCTGCCGGTAGCTGGTCAGTGGCGAAGGTGCTGGACAATCCGGAGGCTGGACCGGAGGATGGTAGAGCACAGCGCGTGTCGGCGCTGGATGTAATATCTTGGCTCGATATGTGAGGATAGTGCTGGACGGCTAGATGGCCGGGACAGGGGAGAAGGGAGAACAGCGCGAGCCTGCGCCGAGTGTTCTCTGCCTCTCTGGTGCGGCTGCTGCTGCGTGCGGCTGCGATAGACGTGCTGTACGGCTAGGTAGCCGGGACAAGGGAGGGTGGAGAACAGCGCGAGCCTGCGCCGGGTGCTCTCTGCCTCTCTGGTGCGGATGTTGCTGCGTGCGGTGATGATAGTATTGTGCGGCTGTATTGCCCTGAGGCAACTCAAGCCGAACCCCACACGGTGGGTAGGGATCTCACTTGATTCCCCCCCCATCCCGAGTGGGGGTAACTTTGTGCGGAATCCAAACAAAACCTTTTGCCCCTCTAGGGGCATCATCTAAGGTACTTTTTACCAAGTGATTCTTCACAGACGTGGATTTCCTATATATAAAAACAGGCTCATTTGGTAACACGTTCCCCAAAATGGGGTCTTGCTTGATCAAGTGCCAGTTATTCTTAAAAACGCTTTCAATCTTATAATGAAGGTTATTGAATTGGGAGATAAAAGCCCATTGGGTACTTATATTTATCACCTACTTTTGGTGATTTTACTTTCAAAACTTCAGATCTGTCTATTTTCCCAATTCTGGTTTTTGCTGAATCTAAAATGTCTTTATCATAACCTTTTACCGATAGTCTTTCTGCCATTTGGGCTAGGTGTCATGAGGGAGATTGCTAGACTAATGAGGGAGAGAGGGAGATTGCTGCTATGTCAGGGAGTCTCCTGCAGAATGCAGGAAAGGAGGTAACTATGGGCAACAGTGTAATGTGGGCTAGGTGACATGAGGGAGATTGCTAGACTAATGATGGAGAGAGGGAGATTTCTGCTATGTCAGGGAGTCTCCTGCAGAATGCAGGAGGGGAGGTAACTATGATGTAACGGTGTAATGTGGCTAGGTGACATGAGGGAGATTGCTAGACTAATGAGGGAGAGCGGGAGATTGCTGCTATGTCAGGGAGTCTCCTGCAGAATGCATGAGGGGAGGTTTTATGATGTAACAGTGTAATGTGGGCTAGGTGACATGAGGGAGATTGCTAGACTAATGAGGTAGAGAGGGAGATTGCTGCTATGTCAGGGAGTCTCCTGCAGGATGCAGGAGGGGAGCTAACTATGATGTAACAGTGTAATGTGGGCTAGGTGACATGAGGGAGATTGCCAGACTAATGAGGGAGAGAGGGAGATTGTTGCTATGTCAGGGAGTCTACTGCAGAATGCAGGAGGGGAGGTTACTATGATGTAACAGTGTAATGTGGGCTAGGTGACATGAGGGAGATTGCTAGACTAATGAGGGAGAGAGGGAGATTGCTGCTATGTCAGGGAGTCTCCTGCAGAATGCAGGAGGGGAGGTAACTATGATGTAACAGTGTAATGTGGGCTAGGTGACATGAGGGAGATTGCTAGACTAATGAGGGAGAGAGGGAGATTGCTGCTATGTCAGGGAGTCTCCTGCAGGATGCAGGAGGGAGGTAACTATGATGTAACAGTGTAATGTGGGCTAGGTGACATGAGGACGATGGCTAGACTAATGAGGGAGAGAGGGAGATTGCTGCTATGTCAGGGAGTCTACTGCAGAATGCAGGAGGGGAGGTTACTATGATGTAACAGTGTAATGTGGGCTAGGTGACATGAGGGAGATTGCTAGACTAATGAGGGAGAGAGGGAGATTGCTGCTATGTCAGGGAGTCTCCTGCAGAATGCAGGAGGGGAGGTAACTATGATGTAACAGTGTAATGTGGGCTAGGTGACATGAGGGAGATTGCTAGACTAATGAGGGAGAGAGGGAGATTGCTGCTATGTCAGGGAGTCTCCTGCAGAATGCAGGAGGGGAGGTAACTATGATGTAACGGTGTAATGTGGGCTAGGTGACATGAGGGAGATTGCTAGACTAATGAGGGAGAGAGGGAGATTGCTGCTATGTCAGGGAGTCTCCTGCAAAATGCAGGGTGGGGGGGGGGGAGAGGCAGCTATGCATAGATCCTATATCTCTGAGTCAGTGTCTCTGCTGCTGGTGTAGCCCCCGCATGTGTGGCGGCACCATTAGTACTGGTGCTGCTCGGGGTTGCCCTGGTCTGGACCCCATGTCCTGTATTTTGCCAAAACATAGGTGAAGACCCTATTATGAACGAATAACTTCACCTGTATCACCCCCAGTCACGGTCCCATGGCTTACTGATGCTATGGTGGGAGCGCCGGTCATGGTGTCACAGCCCAGTCTCGCATAGCCGTGGGGTCGTAGCAGACTTCATGGTTATACGTTCTGCGTCGGCTTCCACAGGATATTGTGCATCTACTGATAACATGTTTCTGTGTTTCAGAGAATGAGGAGACGACAGACCCTCCACAACAAAGTAAGATGCACCGCCGCACTACATGTGCAGCTCCTGTGCAGGGATAGGTGGGCTCTGCAGCTCCTGTGCAGGGATAGGTGGGCTCTGCAGCTCCTGTGCAGGGATATGTGGGCTCTGCAGCTCCAGTGCAGGGATATGTGGGCTCTGCAGCTCCTGTGCAGGGATATGTGGGCTCTGCATCTCCAGTGCAGGGATAGGTGGGCTCTGCAGCTCCTGTGCAGGGATAGGTGGGCTCTGCAGCTCCTGTGCAGGGATAGGTGGGCTCTGCAGCTCCAGTGCAGGGATATGTGGGCTCTGCAGCTCCTGTGCAGGGATATGTGGGCTCTGCATCTCCAGTGCAGGGATAGGTGGGCTCTGCAGCTCCTGTGCAGGGATAGGTGGGCTCCGCAGCTCCTGTGCAGGGCTAGGTGGGCTCTGCAGCTCCTGTGCAGGGATATGTGGGCTCTGCAGCTCCTGTGCAGGGATAGGTGGGCTCTGCAGCTCCTGTGCATGGATATGTGGGCTCTGCAGCTCCTATGCAGGGATAGGTGGGCTCTGCAGCTCCTGTGCAGGGATAGGTGGGCTCTGCAACTCCAGTGCAGGGATAGGTGGGCTCTGCAGCTCCTGTGCAGGGATATCTGGGCTCTGCAGCTCCTGTGCAGGGATATGTGGGCTCTGCAGCTCCAGTGCAGGGATAGGTGGGCTCTGCAGCTCCTGTGCAGGGCTAGGTGGGCTCTGCAGCTCCTGTGCAGGGATATGTGGGCTCTGCAACTCCAGTGCAGGGATAGGTGGGCTCTGCAGCTCCTGTGCAGGGATATCTGGGCTCTGCAGCTCCTGTGCAGGGATATCTGGGCTCTGCAGCTCCTGTGCAGGGATATGTGGGCTCTGCAGCTCCTGTGCAGGGATATGTGGGCTCTGCAGCTCCTGTGCAGGGATATGTGGGCTCTGCAGCTCCTGTGCAGGGATATGTGGGCTCTGCAGCTCCTGTGCAGGGATATGTGGGCTCTGCAGCTCCTGTGCAGGGATATGTGGGCTCTGCAGCTCCTGTGCAGGGATATCTGGGCTCTGCAGCTCCTGTGCAGGGATAGGTGGGCTCTGCAGCTCCTGTGCAGGGATAGGTGGGCTCTGCAGCTCTTGTGCAGGGATAGGTGGGCTCTGCAGCTCCTGTGCAGGGATAGGTGGGCTCTGCAGCTCCTGTGCAGGGATAGGTGGGCTCTGCAGCTCCTGTGCAGGGATAGGTGGGCTCTGCAGCTCCTGTGCAGGGATAGGTGGGCTCTGCAGCTCCTCTGCAGGGATAGGTGGGCTCTGCAGCTCCTCTGCAGGGATATGTGGGCTCTGCAGCTCCTGTGCAGGGATATGTGGGCTCTGCAGCTCCTGTGCAGGGATATGTGGGCTCTGCAGCTCCTGTGCAGGGAAATGTGGGCTCTGCAGCTCCTGTGTATGGGCTCTGCAGCTCCTGTGGAAGGATAGGTGTTGGGTTTTGCAACTTGCTCACACCCTCGTGTTTCTCTTTTCAGCTGATGCAAGCTCTGTGGACCAGACAACACCGCCATCAGGTAACTGCCAATCACAGAAGTGACCACAGGAATTTGTCTGCTTCCCATTCTAACTGTGCTGTTTCCAGCAGAGGACCCTGTCAGTTTCCACGGGGGCCAGAGGCTGCAGACGGATGGAGCTCTGGGTATTGCATCCTCAAACAGCGAGTCATCCAACAGCGATGCCAGTGACAGCCTAAACGTGGACAGTATGCAGGGAGGTGAGCATGCTGGGTAATGGTGGCACAATACTGGACCGACATCGGAATCCTGACTGTTAAATTCCCGACAGTTGTGATCCTGATTGACAAGGGGTATTCCCCATAGCCCACAAGGGGCTTTGTCGCGCTTGTCCCTGTCTTAGTCCTGGCAGTAGGGATTCCAATGTCAGACTAATGACTGTCAGAATCCTAGCTGTCTGTATGCTATACCCCACCCTTCCTGTTCAGATCTGCCAGGTCCATGTATCAGCCAATCACAGGTCCTTCTTCTGAGACCCACCCCCTTCTTACCCACAAGTTCGCAAATTCATCTGCTACATCAAAAACAAAACCGGACACACCCACCGGCACTGTCCACCAGGGAATCTCCTCTGGCCAGGACCGGACACACCCACCAGCACTGTCCTCCAGGTAATCTGCTCTGGCCAGGACCGGACACACCCACCGGCACTATCCTCCAGGGAATCTCCTCTGGTCAGGACCAGACACACCCACCGGCACTGTCCTCCAGGGATCTCCTCTGGTCCGGACTGGACAAACCCAATGGTACTGTCCGCCAGGGATCTCCTCTGATCAGGACCGGACACACCCGCCGGCACTGTCCGCCAGGGATCTCCTCTGGTCCGGACTGGACATACCCAATTTCACTGTCCTCCAGGGAATCTCCTCTGGTCAGGACCAGACACACCCACCGGCACTGTTCTCTAGGGAATCTTCTTTGGCCAGGACCGGACACACCCACCGGCACTGTCCGCCAGGGATCTCCTCTGGTCCGGACTGGACAAACCCAATGGTACTGTCCACCAGGGAATCTCTTTTGGTCAGGGCCAGGCACATCCACCGGCACTATCCTCTGGCTACAAAAGAATCTCCTCTGGTCAAAACCATGAACCACATCCACCAACTTGCCAATTTGCCCTCAGTTCTTCTCAAGAATTTCCCAAACCTAGCCTCTTCCCTGTCATTATATCCCCTGAATCCTGAGCCCTATGTTAGAGGGCACCTAGTTCACCTTTACAGTAGTAGGCGTAGATCCTTGAACCACACTTTAATATTCACATTAAGACTTAAAACAAGGAGTAAGGTGGTCTTACAGGTCAGAATGGATCCATGATTCTACAGTATATTGGGTCCCCTAAAACATTGTCACATCCGTAGTGGCCCATGAATTGTTCCTTTCTCTTCCACAGCTATTTGATAGCATTGTGGTTTGTGCAATGAATCGATGTTGCACCTGTCTGCAGAACTGCTGTAATGATCTACTAGACATACCGGGTTGGGTTGACGATAATGGGGCAATCTGGCACCATTGTCCTTGGGCAAAATGTTGGGCGAGAAGCAAAATTAGGAGAGTTCTTTATAATTGGAAGGAGGAACCTATTACCAGTTAGCGCTACCGTGCTCCTCACCTCCTGTGGTTCCTCCTCAGAATGAAGGTGCTGTGGGGGATGGGCTCAGAAGTAGCCATGGTGTGTAGGTCTCCATGTCTGGTGACATCTTGTCTTCCATAGGTCCTGTCCTGGACATCACGGCAGAGTCTCTGGAGTCTAAAGAAAGTAAGAAAAGCAGAGGCCCAACCAGCTCTAATACAATCCCGACTCATCCAAACATTCATTTTCTACTTTCTTCTGATTTCAGATGAAGATCCAGAGTCTGAGGAATCGTTTACACTCCCAGGTAATATACCCCTTAGTACTGATTACTAAACTCTCCGGCCTGACCATCACTGACGGGGCGAGGTCCCCAATGAGGGTTTATAGGAGAGGTGCTAGTGCCGGGTATAACCCCCCGTGTCTGGCCTATCACTAGTACAGGAGAGCAGGGAGCGGGTGCCGGGTATATTCCCCCCAGTGTCTGGTCTATCACTAGTACAGGAGAGCAGGGAGCGGTTGCTGGGTATAATCCCCCCAGTGTCTGGCCTATCACTAGTACAGGAGAGCAGGGAGCGGGTGCCGGGTATAATCCCTCCCCCAGTGCCTGGCCTATCACTAGTACAGGAGAGCAGGGAGCGGGTGCCGGGTATAATTTCCCCCCTAGTGTCTAGGCTATCACTAGTACAGGAGAGCGGGGAGCGGATGCCGGGTATATTCCCCCCCAGTGTCTGGCCTATCACTAGTACAGGAGAGCAGGGAGCGGGTGCCGGGTATAATCCCCCCAGTGTCTGGCCTATCACTAGTACAGGAGAGCAGGGAGCGGGTGCCGGGTATAATCCCCCCCAGTGTCTGGCCTATCACTAGTACAGGAGAGCAGGGAGCGGGTGCCGGGTATAATCCCCCCATTGTCTGGCCTATCACTAGTACAGGAGAGCAGGGAGCGGGTGCCGGGTATAATCCCCCCAGTGTCTGGACTATCACTAGTACAGGAGAGCAGGGAGCGGGTGCCGGGTATAATCCCCCAGTGTCTGGCCTATCACTAGTACAGGAGAGCAGGGAGCGGGTGCCGGGTATAATCCCCCCAGTGTCTGGCCTATCACTAGTACAGGAGAGCAGGGAGCGGGTGCCGGGTATAATCCCCCCCAGTGTCTGGCCTATCACTAGTACAGGAGAGCAGGGAGCGGGTGCCGGGTATAATCCCCCCACTGTCTGGCCTATCACTAGTACAGGAGAGCAGGGAGCGGGTGCCGGGTATAATCCCCCCACTGTCTGGCCTATCACTAGTACAGGAGAGCAGGGAGCGGGTGCCGGGTATAATCCCTCCCCCAGTGTCTGGCCTATCACTAGTAAAGGAAAGCAGGGAGCGGGTGCCGGGTATAATCCCCCCCAGTGCCTGGCCTATCACTAGTACAGGAGAGCAGGGAGCGGGTGCCAGGTATAATCCCCCCAGTGTCTGACCTATCACTAGTACAGGAGAGCAGGGAGGGGGTGCCGGGTATAATCCCCCCCAGTGTCTGGCCTATCAGTAGTACAGGAGAGCGGGGAGCGGGTGCCGGGTATAATCCCCTCCCCAGTGTCTGACCTATCACTAGTAAAGGAGAGCAGGGAGCGGGTGCCGGGTATAATTTCCCCCCTAGTGTCTGGTCTATCACTAGTACAGGAGAGCAGGGAGCGGGTGCCGGGTATAATCCCCCCCAGTGTCTGGCCTATCACTAGTACAGGAGAGCAGGGAGCGGGTGCCGGGTATAATCCCCCCAGTGTCTGGTCTATCACTGGTACAGGAGAGCAGGGAGCGGTTGCTGGGTATAATCCCCCCAGTGTCTGGCCTATAACTAGTACAGGAGAGCGGGGAGCGGGTGCCGGGTATAATCCCCCCAGTGTCTGGCCTATCAGTAGTACAGGAGAGCAGGGAGCGGGTGCCGGGTATAATCCCCCCCCTGTCTGGCCTATCACTAGTACAGGAGAGCAGGGAGCGGGTGCCGGGTATAATCCCCCCAGTGTCTGGCCTATCACTAGTACAGGAGACCAGGGAGCGGGTGCCGGGTATAATCCCCTCCCCAGTGTCTGACCTATCACTAGTACAGGAGAGCGGGGAGCGGGTGCCGGGTATATTCCCCCCCAGTGTCTGGCCTATCACTAGTACAGGAGAGCAGGGAGCGGGTGCCGGGTATAATCCCCTCAGTGTCTGGCCTATCACTAGTACAGGAGACCAGGGAGCGGGTGCCGGGTATAATCCCCCCCCCCCAGTGTCTGGCCTATCACTAGTACAGGAGAGCAGGGAGCGGGTGCCGGGTATAATCCCCCCAGTGTCTGGTCTATCACTGGTACAGGAGAGCAGGGAGCGGTTGCTGGGTATAATCCCCCCAGTGTCTGGCCTATAACTAGTACAGGAGAGCGGGGAGCGGGTGCCGGGTATAATCCCCCCAGTGTCTGGCCTATCACTAGTACAGGAGAGCAGGGAGCGGGTGCCGGGTATATTCCCCCCCAGTGTCTGGCCTATCACTAGTACAGGAGACCAGGGAGCGGGTGCCGGGTATATTCCCCCCCAGTGTCTGGCCTATCACTAGTACAGGAGAGCAGGGAGCGGGTGCTGGGTATATTCCCCCCAATGTCTGGCGTATCACTAGTACAGGAGAACAGGGAGCGGGTGCCGGGTATAATCCCCTCAGTGTCTGGCCTATCACTAGTACAGGAGACCAGGGAGCGGGTGCCGGGTATAATCCCCCCCCAGTGTCTGGCCTATCACTAGTACAGGAGAGCGGGGAGCGGGTGCCGGGTATATTCCCCCCCAGTGTCTGGCCTATCACTAGTACAGGAGAGCAGGGAGCGGGTGCCGGGTATAATCCCCCCACTGTCTGGCCTATCACTAGTAAAGGAGAGCAGGGAGCGGGTGCCGGGTATATTCCCCCCCAGTGTCTGGCCTATCACTAGTACAGGAGAGCAGGGAGCGGGTGCCGGGTATAATCCCCCCAGTGTCTGGCCTATCACTAGTACAGGAGAGCAGGGAGCGGGTGCCGGGTATAATCCCCCCAGTGTCTGGCCTATCACTAGTACAGGAGAGCAGGGAGCGGGTGCCGGGTATAATCCCCCCAGTGTCTGACCTATCACTAGTACAGGAGAGCAGGGAGCGGGTGCCGGGTATAATCCCCCAGTGTCTGGTCTATCACTAGTACAGGAGAGCAGGGAGCGGTTGCTGGATATAATCTCCCCAGTGTCTGGCCTATCACTAGTACAGGAGAGCAGGGAGCGGGTGCCGGGTATAATCCCCCCCTAGTGTTTGGCCTATCACTAGTACTGGAGAGCAGGGAGCGGGTGCCGGGTATATTCCCCCCCAGTGTCTGGCCTATCACTAGTACAGGAGAGCAGGGAGCGGGTGCCGGGTATAATCCCTCCCAGTGTCTGGTCTATCACTAGTACAGGAGAGCAGGGAGCGGGTGCCGGGTATAATCCCCCCAGTGTCTGGCCTATCACTAGTACAGGAGAGCAGGGAGCGGGTGCCGGGTATATTCCCACCAGTGTCTGGTCTATCACTAGTACAGGAGAGCAGGGAGCGGTTGCTGGATATAATCCCCCCAGTGTCTGGCCTATCACTAGTACAGGAGAGCAGGGAGCGGGTGCCGGGTATATTCCCCCCCAGTGTCTGGCCTATCACTAGTACAGGAGAGCAGGGAGCGGGTGCCGGGTATATTCCCCCCCAGTGTCTGGCCTATCACTAGTACAGGAGAGCGGGGAGCGGGTGCCGGGTATATTCCCCCCCAGTGTCTGGCCTATCACTAGTACAGGAGAGCGGGGAGCGGGTGCCGGGTATATTCCCCCCACTGTCTGGCCTATCACTAGTACAGGAGAGCAGGGAGCGGGTGCCGTGTATAATCCCCCCACTGTCTGACCTATCACTAGTACAGGAGAGCAGGGAGTGGGTGCTGGGTATAATCCCTCCCAGTGTCTGGTCTATCACTAGTACAGGAGAGCAGGGAGCGGGTGCCGGGTATAATCCCCCCAGTGTCTGGCCTATCACTAGTACAGGAGAGCAGGGAGCGGGTGCCGGGTATAATCCACCCCAGTGTCTGGCCTATCACTAGTACAGGAGAGCGGGGAGCGGATGCCGGGTATATTCCCCCCCAGTGTCTGGCCTATCACTAGTACAGGAGACCAGGGAGCGGGTGCCGGGTATAATCCCCCCAGTGTCTGGCCTATCACTAGTACAGGAGAGCAGGGAGCAGGTGCCGGGTATAATCCCCCCAGTGTCTGGCCTATCACTAGTACAGGAGAGCAGGGAGCGGGTGCCGGGTATAATCCCCCCAGTGTCTGGCCTATCACTAGTACAGGAGAGCAGGGAGCGGGTGCCGGGTATAATCCCCCCAGTGTCTGGCCTATCACTAGTACAGGAGAGCAGGGAGCGGGTGCCGGGTATAATCCCCCCCTAGTGTTTGGCCTATCACTAGTACTGGAGAGCAGGGAGCGGGTGCCGGGTATATTCCCCCCCAGTGTCTGGCCTATCACTAGTACAGGAGAGCAGGGAGCGGGTGCCGGGTATAATCCCTCCCAGTGTCTGGTCTATCACTAGTACAGGAGAGCAGGGAGCGGGTGCCGGGTATAATCCCCCCAGTGTCTGGCCTATCACTAGTACAGGAGAGCAGGGAGCGGGTGCCGGGTATAATCCCCCCCAGTGTCTGGTCTATCACTAGTACAGGAGAGCAGGGAGCGGGTGCCGGGTATAATCCCCCCAGTGTCTGGTCTATCACTAGTACAGGAGAGCAGGGAGCGGGTGCCGGGTATATTCCCCCCAGTGTCTGGTCTATCACTAGTACAGGAGAGCAGGGAGCGGTTGCTGGATATAATCCCCCCAGTGTCTGGCCTATCACTAGTACAGGAGAGCAGGGAGCGGGTGCCGGGTATATTCCCCCCCAGTGTCTGGCCTATCACTAGTACAGGAGAGCAGGGAGCGGGTGCCGGGTATATTCCCCCCCAGTGTCTGGCCTATCACTAGTACAGGAGAGCAGGGAGCGGGTTCCGGGTATATTCCCCCCCAGTGTCTGGCCTATCACTAGTACAGGAGAGCGGGGAGCGGGTGCCGGGTATATTCCCCCCACTGTCTGGCCTATCACTAGTACAGGAGAGCAGGGAGCGGGTGCCGGGTATAATCCCCCCACTGTCTGACCTATCACTAGTACAGGAGAGCAGGGAGTGGGTGCTGGGTATAATCCCTCCCAGTGTCTGGTCTATCACTAGTACAGGAGAGCAGGGAGCGGATGCCGGGTATAATCCCCCCAGTGTCTGGCCTATCACTAGTACAGGAGAGCAGGGAGCGGGTGCCGGGTATAATCCAACCCAGTGTCTGGCCTATCACTAGTACAGGAGAGCGGGGAGCGGATGCCGGGTATATTCCCCCCCAGTGTCTGGCCTATCACTAGTACAGGAGACCAGGGAGCGGGTGCCGGGTATAATCCCCCCAGTGTCTGGCCTATCACTAGTACAGGAGAGCAGGGAGCAGGTGCCGGGTATAATCCCCCCAGTGTCTGGCCTATCACTAGTACAGGAGAGCAGGGAGCGGGTGCCGGGTATAATCCCCCAGTGTCTGGCCTATCACTAGTACAGGAGAGCAGGGAGCGGGTGCCGGGTATAATCCCCCCAGTGTCTGGCCTATCACTAGTACAGGAGAGCAGGGAGCGGGTGCCGGGTATAATCCCCCCCAGTGTCTGGTCTATCACTAGTACAGGAGAGCAGGGAGTGGGTGCCGGGTATAATCCCCCCAGTGTCTGGCCTATCACTAGTACAGGAGAGCAGGGAGCGGGTGCCGGGTATAATCCCTCCCAGTGTCTGACCTATCACTAGTACAGGAGAGCAGGGAGCGGGTGCCGGGTATATTCCCCCCCAGTGTCTGGCCTATCACTAGTACAGGAGAGCAGGGAGCGGGTGCCGGGTATAATCCCCCCCAGTGTCTGGCCTATCAGTAGTACAGGAGAGCGGGGAGCGGGTGCCGGGTATATTCCCCCCAGTGTCTGGTCTATCACTAGTACAGGAGAGCGGGGAGCGGGTGCCGGGTATAATCCCCCCAGTGTCTGGCCTATCACTAGTACAGGAGAGCGGGGAGCGGGTGCCGGGTATAATCCCCCCCAGTGTCTGGCCTATCACTAGTACAGGAGAGCAGGGAGCGGGTGCCGGGTATAATCCCCCCAGTGTCTGGCCTATCACTAGTACAGGAGAGCAGGGAGCGGGTGCCGGGTATAATCCCCCCAGTGTCTGGCCTATCACTGGTACAGGAGAGCAGGGAGCGGGTGCCGGGTATAATCCCCCCAGTGTCTGGCCTATCACTGGTACAGGAGAGCAGGGAGCGGGTGCTGGGTATAATCCCCCCCAGTGTCTGACCTATCACTGGTACAGGAGAGCAGGGAGCGGGTGCCGGGTATAATCCCCCCAGTGTCTGGTCTATCACTAGCACAGGAGAGCGGGGAGCGGGTGCCGGGTATAATCCCCCCAGTGTCTGGCCTATCACTAGTACAGGAGAGCGGGGAGCGGGTGCCGGGTATAATCCCCCCCAGTGTCTGGCCTATCAGTAGTACAGGAGAGCGGGGAGCGGGTGTCGGGTATATTCCCCCCCAGTGTCTGACCTATCACTAGTACAGGAGAGCAGGGAGCGGGTGCCGGGTATAATCCCCCCCCAGTGTCTGGCCTATCACTAGTACAGGGGAGCAGGGAGCGGGTGCCGGGTATAATCCCCCCAGTGTCTGGCCTATCACTAATACAGGAGAGCAGGGAGCGGGTGCCGGGTATAATCCCCCCCCAGTGTCTGGCCTATCACTAGTACAGGAGAGCAGGGAGCGGGTGCCGGGTATAATCCCCCCAGTGTCTGGCCTATCACTAGTACAGGAGAGCAGGGAGCGGGTGCCGGGTATAATCCCCCCAGTGTCTGACCTATCACTAGTACAGGAGAGCAGGGAGCGGGTGCTGGGTATAATCCCCCCAGTGTCTGACCTATCACTAGTACAGGAGAGCAGGGAGCGGGTGCTAGGTATAATCCCCCCCAGTGTCTGACCTATCACTAGTACAGGAGAGCAGGGAGCGGGTGCCGGGTATAATCCCCTCCAGTGTCTGACCTATCACTAGTACAGGAGAGCAGGGAGCGGGTGCCGGGTATAATCCCCCCCCAGTGTCTGGCCTATCAGTAGTAAAGGAGAGCAGGGAGCGGTTGCTGGATATAATCCCCCCAGTGTCTGACCTATCACTAGTACAGGAGAGCAGGGAGCGGGTGCCGGGTATAATCCCCCCAGTGTCTGGCCTATCACTAGTACAGGAGAGCAGGGAGCGGTTGCTGGATATAATCCCCCCAGTGTCTGACCTATCACTAGTACAGGAGAGCAGGGAGCGGGTGCCGCGTATAATCCCCCCAGTGTTTGGCCTATCACTAGTACAGGAGAGCAGGGAGCGGGTGCCGGGTATAATCCCCCCAGTGTCTGGCCTATCACTAGTACAGGAGAGCAGGGAGCGGGTGCCGGGTATATTCCCCCCGTGTCTGACCTATCACTAGTACAGGAGAGCAGGGAGCGGGTGCCGGGTATAATCCCCCCAGTGTCTGGCCTATCACTAGTACAGGAGAGCAGGGAGCGGGTGCCGGGTATAATCCCCCCAGTGTCTGGCCTATCACTAGTACAGGAGAGCAGGGAGCGGGTGCCGGGTATATTCCCCCCATGTCTGACCTATCACTAGTACAGGAGAGCAGGGAGCGGGTGCCGGGTATAATCCCCCCAGTGTCTGGCCTATCACTAGTACAGGAGAGCAGGGAGCGGGTGCCGGGTATAATCCCCCCAGAGTCTGGCCTATCACTAGTACAGGAGAGCAGGGAGCGGTTGCTGGATATAATCCCCCCAGTGTCTGGTCTATCACTAGTACAGGAGAGCAGGGAGCGGTTGCTGGATATAATCCCCCCAGTGTCTGGCCTATCACAAGTACAGGAGAGCAGGGAGCGGGTGCTGGGTATAATCCCCCCAGTGTCTGGTCTATCACTAGTACAGTAGAGCAGGGAGCGGTTGCTGGATATAATCCCCCCAGTGTCTGGTCTATCACTAGTACAGGAGAGCAGGGAGCGGTTGCTGGATATAATCCCCCCAGTGTCTGGCCTATCACTAGTACAGGAGAGCAGGGAGCGGGTGCCTTGTATAATCCCCCCCAGTGTCTGGCCTATCACTAGTACAGGAGAGCAGGGAGCGGGTGCCAAGTATAATCCCCCCAGTGTCTGGCCTATCACTAGTACAGGAGAGCAGGGAGCGGGTGCCGGGTATAATCCCCCCAGTGTCTGGCCTATCACTAGTACAGGAGAGCAGGGAGCGGGTGCCGGGTATATTCCCCCCCCCAGTGTCTGACCTATCACTAGTACAGGAGAGCGGGGAGCGGGTGCCGGGTATATCCCCCCCAGTGTCTGGCCTATCACTAGTACAGGAGAGCGGGGAGCGGGTGCCGGGTATATTCCCCCCCCAGTGTCTGACCTATCACTAGTACAGGAGAGCAGGGAGCGGGTGCCGGGTATATTCCCCCCCAGTGTCTGGCCTATCACTAGTACAGGAGAGCAGGGAGCGGGTGCCGGGTATAATCCCCCCCAGTGTCTGGCCTATCACTAGTACAGGAGAGCAGGGAGCGGGTGCCGGGTATAATCCCTCCCCCAGTGCCTGGCCTATCACTAGTACAGGAGAGCAGGGAGCGGGTGCCGGGTATAATCCCCCCCAGTGTCTGGCCTATCACTAGTACAGGAGAGCAGGGAGCGGGTGCCGGGTATAATCCCTCCCCCAGTGCCTGGCCTATCACTAGTACAGGAGAGCAGGGAGCGGGTTCCGGGTATAATCCCTCCCAGTGTCTGGTCTATCACTAGTACAGGATAGCAGGGAGCGGGTGCCGGGTATAATCCCCCTCCCAGTGTCTGACCTATCACTAGTACAGGAGAGCAGGGAGCGGGTGCCGGGTATATTCCCCCCAGTGTCTGGTCTATCACTAGTACAGGAGAGCAGGGAGCGGGTGCCGGGTATAATCCCTCCCAGTGTCTGGTCTATCACTAGTACAGGAGAGCAGGGAGCGGGTGCAGGGTATAATCCCCCCAGTGTCTGGCCTATCACTAGTACAGGAGAGCAGGGAGCGGGTGCCGGGTATATTCCCCCCCAGTGTCTGGTCTATCACTAGTACAGGAGAGCAGGGAGCGGGTGCCGGGTATAATCCCGAGTGTCTGGCCTATCACTAGTACAGGAGAGCAGGGAGCGGGTGCCGGGTATAATCCCCCCAGTGTCTGCCCTATCACTAGTACAGGAGAGCAGCGAGCGGGTGCCGGGTATAATCCCCCCCAGTGTCTGGCCTATCACTAGTACAGGAGAGCGGGGAGCGGGTGCCGGGTATATTCCCCCCCATTGTCTGGCCTATCACTAGCACAGGAGAGCAGGGAGCGGGTGCCGGGTATAATCCCCCCAGTGTCTGACCTATCGCTGGTACAGGAGAGCAGGGAGCGGGTGCCGGGTATAATCCCCCCAGTGTCTGGCCTATCACTAGTACAGGAGAGCAGCGAGCGGATGCCGGGTATAATCCCCCCAGTGTCTGACCTATCACTAGTACAGGAGAGCAGGGAGCGGGTGCCGGGTATAATCCCCCCAGTGTCTGACCTATCACTAGTAAAGGAGAGCAGGGAGCGGGTGCCGGGTATAATCCCCCCCAGTGTCTGGCCTATCACTAGTACAGGAGAGCAGGGAGCGGGTGCCGGGTATAATCCCCCCCCAGTGTCTGACCTATCACTGGTACAGGAGAGCAGGGAGCAGGTGCCGGGTATAATCCCCCCACTGTCTGGCCTATCACTAGTACAGGAGAGCAGGGAGCGGGTGCCGGGTATAATCCCCCCAGTGTCTGGTCTATCACTAGTACAGGAGAGCAGGGAGTGGGTGACGGGTATAATCCCCCCAGTGTCTGACCTATCACTAGTACAGGAGAGCAGGGAGCGGGTGCCGGGTATAATCCCCCCAGTGTCTGACCTATCACTGATACAGGAGAGCAGCGAGCGGGTGCCGGGTATAATCCCCCCCAGTGTCTGGCCTATCACTAGTACAGGAGAGCAGGGAGCGGGTGCCGGGTATAATCCCCCCAGTGTCTGGCCTATCACTAGTACAGGAGAGCAGGGAGCGGGTGCCGGGTATAATCCCCCCCAGTGTCTGGCCTATCACTAGTACAGGAGACCAGGGAGCGAGTGCCGGGTATAATCCCCCCCAGTTTCTGACCTATCACTAGTTCAGGAGAGCAGGGAGCGGGTGCCAGGTATAATCCCCCCAGTGTCAGGCCTATCACTAGTACAGGAGAACGGGGAGCGGGTGCCGGGTATATTCCCCCCCAGTGTCTGGCCTATCACTAGTACAGGAGAGCAGGGAGCGGGTGCCGGGTATAATCCCCCCAGTGTCTGACCTATCACTAGTACAGGAGAGCGGGGAGCGGGTGCCGGGTATAATCCCCCCAGTGTCTGACCTATCACTAGTAAAGGAGAGCAGGGAGCGGGTGCCGGGTATAATCCCCGAGTGTCTGGCATATCACTAGTACAGGAGAGCAGGGAGCGGGTGCTGGGTATAATCCCCCCAGTGTCTGGTCTATCACTAGTACAGGAGAGCAGGGAGCGGTTGCTGGATATAATCCCCCCAGTGTCTGGCCTATCACTAGTACAGGAGAGCAGGGAGCGGGTGCCTTGTATAATCCCCCCCAGTGTCTGGCCTATCACTAGTACAGGAGAGCAGGGAGCGGGTGCCAAGTATAATCCCCCCAGTGTCTGGCCTCTCACTAGTACAGGAGAGCAGGGAGCGGGTGCCGGGTATAATCGCCCCCAGTGTCTGGCCTATCACTAGTACAGGAGAGCAGGGAGCGGGTGCCGGGTATAATCCCCTCCAGTGTCTGACCTATCACTAGTACAGGAGAGCAGGGAGCGGTTGCTGGATATAATCCCCCCAGTGTCTGACCTATCACTAGTACAGGAGAGCAGGGAGCGGGTGCCGGGTATAATCCCCCCAGTGTTTGGCCTATCACTAGTACAGGAGAGCAGGGAGCGGGTGCCGGGTATAATCCCCCCAGTGTCTGGCCTATCACTAGTACAGGAGAGCAGGGAGCGGGTGCCGGGTATATTCCCCCCCCAGTGTCTGACCTATCACTGGTACAGGAGAGCAGGGAGCAGGTGCCGGGTATACTCCCCCCACTGTCTGGCCTATCACTAGTACAGGAGAGCAGGGAGCGGGTGCCGGGTATAATCCCCCCAGTGTCTGGTCTATCACTAGTACAGGAGAGCAGGGAGTGGGTGACGGGTATAATCCCCCCAGTGTCTGACCTATCACTAGTACAGGAGAGCAGGGAGCGGGTGCCGGGTATAATCCCCCCAGTGTCTGACCTATCACTGATACAGGAGAGCAGCGAGCGGGTGCCGGGTATAATCCCCCCCAGTGTCTGGCCTATCACTAGTACAGGAGAGCAGGGAGCGGGTGCCGGGTATAATCCCCCCAGTGTCTGGCCTATCACTAGTACAGGAGAGCAGGGAGCGGGTGCCGGGTATAATCCCCCCCAGTGTCTGGCCTATCACTAGTACAGGAGACCAGGGAGCGAGTGCCGGGTATAATCCCCCCCAGTTTCTGACCTATCACTAGTTCAGGAGAGCAGGGAGCGGGTGCCAGGTATAATCCCCCCAGTGTCAGGCCTATCACTAGTACAGGAGAACAGGGAGCGGGTGCCGGGTATATTCCCCCCCAGTGTCTGGCCTATCACTAGTACAGGAGAGCAGGGAGCGGGTGCCGGGTATAATCCCCCCAGTGTCTGACCTATCACTAGTACAGGAGAGCGGGGAGCGGGTGCCGGGTATAATATCCCCAGTGTCTGACCTATCACTAGTAAAGGAGAGCAGGGAGCGGGTGCCGGGTATAATCCCCCCAGTGTCTGGTCTATCACTAGTACAGGAGAGCAGGGAGCGGTTGCTGGATATAATCCCCCCAGTGTCTGGCCTATCACTAGTACAGGAGAGCAGGGAGCGGTTGCTGGATATAATCCCCCCAGTGTCTGGCCTATCACTAGTACAGGAGAGCAGGGAGCGGGTGCCTTGTATAATCCCCCCCAGTGTCTGGCCTATCACTAGTACAGGAGAGCAGGGAGCGGGTGCCAAGTATAATCCCCCCAGTGTCTGGCCTATCACTAGTACAGGAGAGCAGGGAGCGGGTGCCGGGTATAATTTCCCCCCTAGTGTCTGGTCTATCACTAGTACAGGAGAGCAGGGAGCGGGTGCCGGGTATAATCCCCTCCAGTGTCTGACCTATCACTAGTACAGGAGAGCAGGGAGCGGTTGCTGGATATAATCCCCCCAGTGTCTGACCTATCACTAGTACAGGAGAGCAGGGAGCGGGTGCCGGGTATAATCCCCCCAGTGTTTGGCCTATCACTAGTACAGGAGAGCAGGGAGCGGGTGCCGGGTATAATCCCCCCAGTGTCTGGCCTATCACTAGTACAGGAGAGCAGGGAGCGGGTGCCGGGTATATTCCCCCCGTGTCTGACCTATCACTAGTACAGGAGAGCAGGGAGCGGGTGCCGGGTATAATCCCCCCAGTGTCTGGCCTATCACTAGTACAGGAGAGCAGGGAGCGGGTGCCGGGTATAATCCCCCCAGTGTCTGGCCTATCACTAGTACAGGAGAGCAGGGAGCGGGTGCCGGGTATAATCCCCCCCAGTGTCTGACCTATCACTAGTACAGGAGAGCAGGGAGCGGTTGCTGGATATAATCCCCCCAGTGTCTGGTCTATCACTAGTACAGGAGAGCAGGGAGCGGTTGCTGGATATAATCCCCCCAGTGTCTGGCCTATCACTAGTACAGGAGAGCAGGGAGCGGGTGCTGGGTATAATCCCCCCAGTGTCTGGTCTATCACTAGTACAGGAGAGCAGGGAGCGGTTGCTGGATATAATCCCCCCAGTGTCTGGCCTATCACTAGTACAGGAGAGCAGGGAGCGGGTGCTGGGTATAATCCCCCCCAGTGTCTGGCCTATCACTAGTACAGGAGAGCAGGGAGCGGGTGCCGGGTATAATCCCCCCCAGTGTCTGGCCTATCACTAGTACAGGAGAGCAGGGAGCGGGTTCCGGGTATAATCCCCCCAGTGTCTGACCTAGCACTAGTAAAGGAGAGCAGGGAGCGGGTGCCGGGTATAATCCCCCCCAGTGTCTGGCCTATCACTAGTACAGGAGAGCAGGGAGCGGGTGCCGGGTATAATCCCCCCCCAGTGTCTGGCCTATCAGTAGTACAGGAGAGCAGGGCGCGGGTGCCGGGTATAATCCCCCCCAGTGTCTGGCCTATCACTAGTACAGGAGAGTGGGGAGCGGGTGCCGGGTATAATCCCCCCAGTGTCTGACCTATCACTAGTACAGGAGAGCAGGGAGCGGGTGCCGGGTATAATCCCCCCACTGTCTGGCCTATCACTAGTACTGGAGAGCAGGGAGCGGGTGTCGGGTATAATCCCTCCCAGTGTCTGACCTATCACTAGTACAGGAGAGCAGGGAGCGGGTGCCGGGTATAATCCCCCCACTGTCTGGCCTATCACTAGTACAGGAGACCAGGGAGCGAGTGCCGGGTATAATCCCCCCCAGTGTCTGACCTATCACTAGTTCAGGAGAGCAGGGAGCGGGTGCCGGGTATAATCCCCCCAGTGTCTGGCCTATCACTAGTACAGGAGAGCGGGGAGCGGGTGCCGGGTATATTCCCCCCCAGTGTCTGGCCTATCACTAGTACAGGAGAGCAGGGAGCGGGTGCCGGGTATAATCCCCCCAGTGTCTGACCTATCACTAGTACAGGAGAGCGGGGAGCGGGTGCCGGGTATAATCCCCCCAGTGTCTGACCTATCACTAGTAAAGGAGAGCAGGGAGCGGGTGCCGGGTATAATCCCCCCCAGTGTCTGGCCTATCACTAGTACAGGAGAGCAGGGAGCGGGTGCCGGGTATAATCCCCCCAGTGTCTGACCTATCACTAGTAAAGGAGAGCAGGGAGCGGGTGCCGGGTATAATCCCCCCCAGTGTCTGGCCTATCACTAGTACAGGAGAGCAGGGAGCGGGTGCCGGGTATAATCCCCCCCAGTGTCTGGCCTATCAGTAGTACAGGAGAGCAGGGAGCGGGTGCCGGGTATAATCCCCCCCAGTGTCTGGCCTATCAGTAGTACAGGAGAGCGGGGAGCGGGTGCCGGGTATATTCCCCCCCAGTGTCTGGCCTATCACTAGTACAGGAGAGCGGGGAGCGGGTGCCGGGTATAATCCCCCCCAGTGTCTGGCCTATCAGTAGTACAGGAGAGCGGGGAGCGGGTGCCGGGTATATTCCCCCCCAGTGTCTGGCCTATCACTAGTACAGGAGAGCGGGGAGCGGGTGCCGGGTATAATCCCCCCAGTGTCTGGTCTATCACTAGTACAGGAGAGCAGGGAGCGGTTGCTGGATATAATCCCCCCAGTGTCTGGTCTATCACTAGTACAGGAGAGCAGGGAGCGGTTGCTGGATATAATCCCCCCAGTGTCTGGCCTATCACTAGTACAGGAGAGCGGGGAGCGGGTGCCGGGTATAATCCCCCCAGTGTCTGGTCTATCACTAGTACAGGAGAGCAGGGAGCGGTTGCTGGATATAATCCCCCCAGTGTCTGGTCTATCACTAGTACAGGAGAGCAGGGAGCGGTTGCTGGATATAATCCCCCCAGTGTCTGGCCTATCACTAGTACAGGAGAGCAGGGAGCGGGTGCTGGGTATAATCCCCCCAGTGTCTGGTCTATCACTAGTACAGGAGAGCAGGGAGCGGTTGCTGGATATAATCCCCCCAGTGTCTGGCCTATCACTAGTACAGGAGAGCAGGGAGCGGGTGCTGGGTATAATCCCCCCCAGTGTCTGGCCTATCACTAGTACAGGAGAGCAGGGAGCGGGTGCCGGGTATAATCCCCCCAGTGTCTGACCTATCACTAGTAAAGGAGAGCAGGGAGCGGGTGCCGGGTATAATCCCCCCCAGTGTCTGGCCTATCACTAGTACAGGAGAGCAGGGAGCGGGTGCCGGGTATAATCCCCCCCAGTGTCTGGCCTATCAGTAGTACAGGAGAGCAGGGAGCGGGTGCCGGGTATAATCCCCCCCAGTGTCTGGCCTATCAGTAGTACAGGAGAGTGGGGAGCGGGTGCCGGGTATAATCCCCCCAGTGTCTGACCTATCACTAGTACAGGAGAGCAGGGAGCGGGTGCCGGGTATAATCCCCCCACTGTCTGGCCTATCACTAGTACTGGAGAGCAGGGAGCGGGTGTCGGGTATAATCCCTCCCAGTGTCTGACCTATCACTAGTACAGGAGAGCAGGGAGCGGGTGCCGGGTATAATCCCCCCACTGTCTGGCCTATCACTAGTACAGGAGACCAGGGAGCGAGTGCCGGGTATAATCCCCCCCAGTGTCTGACCTATCACTAGTTCAGGAGAGCAGGGAGCGGGTGCCGGGTATAATCCCCCCAGTGTCTGGCCTATCACTAGTACAGGAGAGCGGGGAGCGGGTGCCGGGTATATTCCCCCCCAGTGTCTGGCCTATCACTAGTACAGGAGAGCAGGGAGCGGGTGCCGGGTATAATCCCCCCAGTGTCTGACCTATCACTAGTACAGGAGAGCGGGGAGCGGGTGCCGGGTATAATCCCCCCAGTGTCTGACCTATCACTAGTAAAGGAGAGCAGGGAGCGGGTGCCGGGTATAATCCCCCCCAGTGTCTGGCCTATCACTAGTACAGGAGAGCAGGGAGCGGGTGCCGGGTATAATCCCCCCAGTGTCTGACCTATCACTAGTAAAGGAGAGCAGGGAGCGGGTGCCGGGTATAATCCCCCCCAGTGTCTGGCCTATCACTAGTACAGGAGAGCAGGGAGCGGGTGCCGGGTATAATCCCCCCCAGTGTCTGGCCTATCAGTAGTACAGGAGAGCAGGGAGCGGGTGCCGGGTATAATCCCCCCCAGTGTCTGGCCTATCAGTAGTACAGGAGAGCGGGGAGCGGGTGCCGGGTATATTCCCCCCCAGTGTCTGGCCTATCACTAGTACAGGAGAGCGGGGAGCGGGTGCCAGGTATAATCCCCCCCAGTGTCTGGCCTATCAGTAGTACAGGAGAGCGGGGAGCGGGTGCCGGGTATATTCCCCCACAGTGTCTGGCCTATCACTAGTACAGGAGAGCGGGGAGCGGGTGCCGGGTATAATCCCCCCAGTGTCTGGTCTATCACTAGTACAGGAGAGCGGGGAGGGGGTGCCGGGTATAATCCCCCCAGTGTCTGGTCTATCACTAGTACAGGAGAGCGGGGAGGGGGTGCCGGGTATAATCCCCCCCAGTGTCTGGCCTATCACTAGTACAGGAGAGCGGGGAGCGGGTGCCGGGTATATTCCCCCCAGTGTCTGGTCTATCACTAGTACAGGTTAGCGGGGAGCGGGTGTCGGGTATATTCCCCCCCCAGTGTCTGGCCTATCACTAGTACAGGAGAGCGGGGAGCGGGTTCCGGGTATAATCCCCCTCCCAGTGTCTGGCCTATCACTGGTACAGGAGAGCAGGGTGCGGGTGCCGGGTGTAATCCCCCCCAGTGAGTCTGACCCTCACTTACTGAGCAGCTCCTCACTGAGTCAGCCCGGTTACTGAGCACCTCCTCCCTGGGTCAGCCCGGTCACTGAGCACCTCCTCACCGGGTCAGCCCGGTCACTGAGCACCTCCTCACGGGTCAGCCCGGTCACTGAGCACCTCTACACTGAGTCAGCCCGGTCATTGAGCACCTCCTCACCGAGTCAGCCCGGTCACTGAGCACCTCCTCACCGAGTCAGCCCAGTCACTGAGCACCTCCTCACTGAGTCAGCCCGGTCACTGAGCACCTCCTCACTGAGTCAGCCCGGTCACTGAGCACCTCCACAATGAGTCAGCCTTGTCACTGAGCACCTCCTCACTGAGTCAGCCCGGTCACTGAGCACCTCCTCACTGAGTCAGCCCGGTCACTGAGCACCTCCTCACTAAGTCAGCCCGGTCACTGAGCACCTCCTCACTGAGTCAGCCCGGTCACTGAGCACCTCCACAATGAGTCAGCCCGGTCACTGGGCACCTCCGCACTGAGTCAGCCCAGTCACTGAGCACCTCCACAATGAGTCAGCCCGGTCACTGGGCACCTCCTCACTGAGTCAGCCCAGTCACTGAGCACCTCCTCCCTGGGTCAGCCCGGTCACTGAGCACCTCCTCACCGGGTCAGCCCGGTCACTGAGCACCTCCTCACCGGGTCAGCCCGGTTACTGAGCACCTCCTCCCTGGGTCAGCCCGCTCACTGAGCACCTCCTCACCGGGTCAGCCCGGTCACTGAGCACCTCCTCACCGAGTCAGCCCAGTCACTGAGCACCTCTACACTGAGTCAGCCCGGTCATTGAGCACCTTCTCACCGAGTCAGCCCGGTCACTGAGCACCTCCTCACCGAGTCAGCCCAGTCACTGAGCACCTCCTCACTGAGTCAGCCCGGTCACTGAGCACCTCCTTACTGAGTCAGCCCGGTCACTGAGCACCTCCACAATGAGTCAGCCTTGTCACTGAGCACCTCCTCACTGAGTCAGCCCGGTCACTAAGCACCTCCTCACTGAGTCAGCCCGGTCACTGAGCACCTCCTCACTAAGTCAGCCCGGTCACTGAGCACCTCCTCACTGAGTCAGCCCGGTCTCTGAGCACCTCCACAATGAGTCAGCCCGGTCACTGGGCACCTCCGCACTGAGTCAGCCCAGTCACTGAGCACCTCCACAATGAGTCAGCCCGGTCACTGGGCACCTCCTCACTGAGTCAGCCCAGTCACTGAGCACCTCCTCCCTGGGTCAGCCCGGTCACTGAGCACCTCCTCACCGGGTCAGCCCGGTCACTGAGCACCTCCTCACCGGGTCAGCCCGGTCACTGAGCACCTCCTCACCGGGTCAGCCCGGTCACTGAGCACCTCCTCACTGAGTCAGCCCGGTCACTGAGCACCTCCTCACTGAGTCAGCCCGGTCACTGAGCACCTCCACAATGAGTCAGCCGGTCACTGAGCACCTCCTCACTGAGTCAGCCCGGTCACTGAGCACCTCCTCACTGAGTCAGCCCGGTCACTGAGCACCTCCTCACTGTCAGCCCGGTCACTGAGCACCTCCTCACTGAGTCAGCCCGGTCACTGAGCACCTCCACAATGAGTCAGCCCGGTCACTGGGCACCTCCACACTGAGTCAGCCCGGTCACTGAGCACCTCCACAATGAGTCATCCCGGTTACTGGGCACCTCCTCACTGAGTCAGCCCAGTCACTGAGCACCTCCTCACTGAGTCAGCCCGGTTACTGAGCACCTCCTCACTGAGTCAGCCTGGTCACTGAACACCTCCTCACTGAGTCAGCCCTGTCACTGAACACCTCCTCACTGAGTCAGCCCGGTCACTGAGCACCTCCTCACTGAGTTCGCCAGTTTACTGAGCAGCTCCTCACTGAGTCAGCCCGGTTGCTGAGCACCTCCTCACTGAGTCAGCCCAATCACCGAGCACCTCCTCACTGAGTAAGCCTGTACACTGAGCACCTCCTCACTAAGTCAACCATGTACAGCCCCCATGTCGTCAGATACTATGGATCCCCCACCCTCTTTGATACAACTGTGGGCTTCCTACCCCTACAGATGCTGCCCACCCCTGAGTCTGGCAGCTACATTGGTGATGTCCTGTCCTTGGGACCTGTTGGGTTCTGCAGAGAGAAGCCCTGCAGATGGCAACACCTACATGGACTTTGAAGCAAGACGCTACCGGTTCCGATATTGGGAGGACTTGTGGCTTCCTGAGAACAGAGGGGATCTCCCTGCCCAGCATGTCTCCATGTGTCTCACAAGGGGAATCCATGACCTACAAATAGAATTAGGTCTCTGTTTTCTTCTGTACTTTCATTTATTAAGTTCTGTCCATTCTGCTAATAAACGTAATTTCAGCAATTTATGGAGGTTTCCGGTGATTTGTACCAATGGCTGTAGCACCACCGATACAGATATACAGGGGGATAGGAAGCGGACGCACCTGGTGGTATCTAGTGTCAGATCTGTCAGAGATCCTGGGATACAGACCATCACAGGTCCACCAGGGGACACAGACCCAACAATATTCCTTCAGCCCCCATACCCTTCCTCAGAACAGCTCTGGCAAAATGACCCCCAGTCTGGATCTGTGTAGGAGACCCCAAACTATGAGCCTAGGCACCCTGGGGTCCATGAGACTCTTGTACAGGTGCCGTTGGTTGTTGTTCCAGGACCAAATCAAATTATGGTAAAAATGATAAACACAACCCATGCTAGAGGCTGCCAGTGATAACACACGTGTATCAGAAGCACAGACGGGTAGACATTGTCTAGGACAACAGTGTAGGGCCACACCAAAAGGTCAACGGGGCCAAGGTCGAGACACGGAAAGGTCATGAGTTCTTCACTTTTTCATTGTCAATACCTAAGCACAAAGCACATACTCCAAAATAGTCTCCCACCTCATTCTCCATGGTAACAATACTGATACTCTAAGGCACCGGGTAACAATGCTAATACTGCAGGACACCAGGTAACAATATCGATACTGTAGGACGCCGGGTAACAACAGTTATACTGTAGCACACCGGGTAACAACATTGATACTGTAGCACACCGGGTAACAACACTGATACTGTAGGACGCCATGGTAGCAGTACTGATACTCTTGGGCACTGGGTAACGATACTGATTCTCTAGGGCGACGGGTAACAATACTGATATTCTATGGTGCCAGGTAACAGTACTGATACTGCAGGACACCAGGTAACAATACTGATACTCTAGGGTGCCGGGTAACAATACTGATACTCTAGGGCACCGGGTAACAACATTGATACTTTAGGATGCCATGGTAACAATACTGATACTCTAGGTCCTAGAGTATCAGCATTGTTACCCGGTGCCCTAGAGTATCAGCATTGTTACCCGGTGCCCAAGATAATCAATATTGTTACCCGGCATCCTAGAGTCTAGGATGCCGGGTAACAATACTGATTTTCTTGGGCACCGGGTAACAATGCTGATACTCTAGGACGCGGGTAACAACACTGATACTGTAGGACGCCGGGTAAAAATACTGATACTCTAGAATGCCGGGTAACAATACTGATACTGTAGGACGCCGAGTAACAATACTGATACTGTAGGACGCCGGTTAACAATACTGATTATTTTGGGCACTGGGTAAGATAATGCACGAGACGATGAGAGCAAAGTTTTTGGCATGTATCGTGCTGAGTTTATCAGCTGGGGTCCCGGTACAAGTCCTGGCCTACTGCTGAGAGAAGTGCAGGACTGATTTGAAATAGCGCAGCAATATGCCTATGACTGTAGAAAGCTTAATACCCGATGGTGGAGCAGTGCCGCTGGGTAGATGCTGAAATGCAGCTCCCCGAACATATTCTATTACCAGCTCTGGAACCAATGACCCAGCCTACCGTGGTTCCCCTCGTGGAAATCACAAAAAATTCTACAGTTATATAAACGGGAAACGGTTAAGGAAGGAAAATGTTGGCCCAGTAAAAAATAAGCAGGGTCCCCTGGTAATAGAAGGAAAAGAGAAAGCGGAATTATTCAATGAATTTTTTGCTTCGGTATTTACAAGGGAAGAATCTTCAGAAGATCTCCCACAGATTAAATGCTCGGCTCTTGATTGCTCCCAAACTGAGTGAGGAAATTGTCATGAATAGATTACAGAATCTAAATAGTAACAAATCTCCTGGCCCGGACAGAATACACCCTAGGATAATAAAATAATTGAGTTCTGTCATAGCACTACCATATCTGATATTCGGGGAATCAATAAACTCAGGGATGGTACCAAGGGACTGGCGCATAGCTAACGTAGTACCAATATGGAAGAAAGGTAGCAAAACTAACCCTGAAAATTATAGGCCGGTCACCAATACATCCATTGTGGGGAAAATATTAGAAGGAATAATAAGAGATAGTATCCCAAAATTTTTAGAACAGGAGAAGGTGATAAGTAAGGCTCAGCATGGGTTCATCAAAAATAGATCATGTCAGACTAATTTAATTAGCTTCTATGAGAAAGTCAGTAGGGGGCTGGACTTAGGGAAATCTCTTGATGGAATACTGCTTGATTTCGCTAAAGCTTTTGACACAGTGCCTCATAAAAAGTTATTAATGAAACTAGGAAATTTAGGGTTAGGAGATAAAAATTTGTAAATGGATTAAAAACTAGTTGCACAATCAGGGACAGAGAGTGGTGGTAAATGGCATACATTCCAGCTGGGGTAAGGTCCAAAGTGGAGTCCCGCAAGGTTCAATATTCGGACCCACCTTGTTTAATATATTCATTAATGATATTGGAAGTGACATAGTGAGTAAACTTGCAATATTTGCAGACGACACAAAATTAAGTAAGGAAATTAACTCAGGAGAAGATGTGGAAACACTACAAAGTGACCTAATAAACTGTAAAGGTGGGCGGAATGGAGGAAAATGCAGTTTAACATTGAAAAATGTAAAGTAAGGAACATAAATGAACAAGCTACTTATAGGCTAAATGGAGTTATTAAATGGAATTCTGCTGTAGAGAAGGACTTGGGGGTCATCATAGATGATAAATTGGGTAATAGTGCACCCTGCTCAAGTGCAGCAGCAAAAGCAAACCAGGCACTGGCATGCATTATAAGAGGTATGGATTGAAGGGATGCCAATGTGATAGTGCCTCTGTACAAGGCATTGGTGAGACCACACTTCGAATATTGTGTTCAGTTCTGGGCACCGCACCTTATAAAGGACATAAATGAATTGGAACAGGTACAGAGAAGGGCGACTAAGCTAGTAACAGGTCTGGAATCACTAGAATACAAAGATGGGTTATACCAGGCTGAATATGTTCTCACTGGAGAAACGGAGGCTGAGAGGTGATATTATTAGTATGTACAAATACAGGATTGGGAATCACATGGAACTGGGAGATGATTGGTCAGTAACAGGCCTATACTTAGGACACGCGGGCATGTACTGAGGCTCCGGGAAAATAAATTCCGTACTGAATTAAGAAGAGGATTCTTCACCATTAGGGCAGTAACATTCTGGAACTCATTGCCGGTGGGGTGGTTACAGCAACTACTGTTAATGAATTTACATCAAAACTGGCCACTAAGGGAATCCTATAGCATACCTCCCAACTGTCACGATTCCGTCGGGACAGTCCCGATTTTCGGGTCCTGTCCCGACGTCCCACCCGCGGCAGGCATTGTCCCGCTGCGGGGGGTGGCAGTTGGGAGACCCCCCAATCTAGTAGAATAGACGCTGTGCGCATGCGCACAGCGTCTATTCTCGTATGAAAATGAGGTCGCGGCTAATTAGCATAAGCCGCGCCCTCATCGCCGCGCGAGCGCCCGAAAAGGGGGCGGGGCGTATGCAAATGAGGGCGCAGCTTATGCTAATTAGCCGTGACCTCATTTTCATACGAGAATAGACGCTGTGCGCATGCGCACAGCGTCTATTCTACTAGATTGGGGGGTCTCCCAACTGCCACCCCCCGCAGCGGGACAATGCCTGCTGCGGGTGGGACGTCGGGACAGGTCCCTATTTCATCCGGACACAAGTTGGGAGGTATGCTATAGATATGACTTATGCAAGTCAGTAGTTACAAGTCAGATAGGTTGGATTTGATGGACTAACATTTTTTTTAGCCTAAATGACTATGGGCCTTATTTTGGTTCATTCTTTTTGACAAAATCCTTCTTAGATGGACAAAACCATGTGCACTGCAGGGGGGCAGATGTAACATGTGCAGAGAGAATTAGATTTGGGTGAGTAATTTTGTTTCTGTGCAGGGAAAATACTGGCTGCTTTATTTTTACACTGCAATATAGATCTCACTTTGAAGTAAAACCCCACCCAAATCTAATTCTCTCTGCACATGTTACATCTGCCCCACCTGCAGTGCACATGGTTTTGCCCATCTAAGAAGGATTTTGTCAGAAAGAATGAACCAAAATAAGGCCCCATGTTACTATGTTACTATGGTAATATGTTACTATGTTACTATAATACTATAATACTATGGTACTATGTTACTATGGGCCTTATTTTGGTTCATTCTTTCTGACAAAATCCTTCTTAGATGGGCAAAACCATGTGCACTGCAGGTGGGGCAGATGTAACATGTGCAGAGAGAATTAGATTTGGGTGGGGTTTTACTTCAAAGTGAGATCTATATTGCAGTGTAAAAATAAAGCAGTCAGTATTTTCCCTGCACAGAAACAAAATTACTCACCCAAATCTAATTCTCTCTGCACATGTTACATCTACCCCCCTGCAGTGCACATGGTTTTGTCCATCTAAGAAGGATTTTGTCAGAAAGAATGAACCAAAATAAGGCCCTATGTTACTATGTTACTATTTTACTATGGTACTAGGGCCCTTATTCTGATCGGTGCGGAAATTCCCGCATGCGGACGTTCCGCCGATGTTGATCGTCTGCGCATGTGCAGGCGATTTCGCCGCACGGATTCTTTATACGCCGCACAGGGGGCGTAGAGGGGCGTGAGGGGCTACTTAGCCTCATTACCCTATGCATACGCCCCCCGTTTCATGGGCGTTCCCATGCAAACGCGGGGCGTATGCATGGTAATGAGGCCGTGACGCGTGGGTACGGGGCGGGCATCTGACATCGCCGGATGTCAGCTGCCCGCCCCCATACATGATTTCACACGGACAAGTGTCCGTGTGGTCTTGTGTTGCGGGACCTGGTGGAGCGTGCGGCCCTGCATTCGATGTTCGGCGACCATCGAATGCAGGGGCTGCTCCCAAGACGGAGGAGGCGTATCCCCGTCCAATTTCATGCGGATCACCACATATCCGCGTACGGACGGAGGTGGCGATCCGTATGGAAGGCGGGGATTCGCCTGCACGGTTGCGGCCGCATATTCTGATCGGGCCGCACCGATCAGAATAAGGGCCTAGGTTACTATGTTACTATGTTACTATGTTACTATAATACTATGGTACTATGTTGCTATGGCCCTTATTCTGATCGGTGCGGCCCGATCAGAATATGCGGCCGCAACCGTGCAGGCGAATCCCCGCCTTCCATACGGATCGCCACCTGCCGTCCGTACGCGGATATGTGGCGATCCGCATGAAATTGGACGGGGATACGCCTCCTCCATGGTGGGAGCAGCCCCTGCATTCGATGGTCGCCGAACCCCTGTGCGGCGTATAAAGAATCCGTGCGGCGAAATCGCCTGCACATGCGCAGAGTGACCTCTGCACATGCGCAGACGATCAACATCGGCGGTCCGTCCGCATGCGGGAATATCCGCACCGATCAGAATAAGGGCCAATGTTACTATGTTACTATTTTACTATGGTACTATGTTACTATGTTACTATGGTACTATGTTACTATGGTACTATGTTACTATGTTACTATGGTACCCCGGCCTGCTGCATTCATTGTGAAGCCTGCTCAGGAGATATCACAAGGCCCAGATGTGAGCAGCGTGTTCCCACCAGTGGCCCCAGATTTGTTGCCGGAAGGGGCTGACTGTGAAGCGGACATAGTCATTGAGGAGACTATGTGTGCAGGGAGGGTGTGGGACCAACTGGCCGCAGTACACATTGCCCTGAATCATCACTTGTTCCGGTGACAGGTCATGCAGGGAATCCCATGATCGCTGTTCTGTGGGTGGAAGGACCCCAGGAACAGCCCCAAGGTAACCTGCACGTGGATACAGTAGGAACCCAAGTAGCGGTTGGTCTACTAGACTCTGGTGCTGACGTGCATTTAGCACTAGGGAGTCCCGAGAACTTTATTCCTGAGACTGGAGCCCTGGACATTGCACCCAGCACTTTTTATTTCACTTGATCTGGACCAGCCACCACTTGCGCCATTACTGCGCTTCTTTGCACATTTCCTCCATTGGACGTTTGGCACCTTCACCTGTTTTGGAGAGTTAGTGCTGACATGCACTCCGAATGGAACAATTCCTCCTGGTGACCCAAGTGTGACAACTGTGGTAACTATACATCTATTACCAGCACACCACCAACTGGTGCCCATCTTATCATCCTTTGGATATTATTGGAACTCATCCATCTTGTGGTGGCATATATAGGAACGGATCCTGTGGTTTTATTATCAATTTGTTTTTAATTCCTGTTATTAAATTTCATACGAATGTTCATTGGTGTTACTAGCGCTACTTTTTTTCTGTCTTTTATATATTCCTGAGACTGTGGCTGAGCGATGTGGGGGTGGGGTACACCCTGAGGTGCGCAGGGCTCAGGGGTATCTGGACTGGGGAGGTGGGGTACACCCTGAGGTGCGCAGGGCTCAGCGGTATCTGGACTGGGGAGGTGGGGGTGGGGTACACCCTGAGGTGCGCAGGGCTCAGGGGTATCTGGACTGGGGAGGTGGGGGTGGGGTACACCCTGAGGTGCACAGTGCTCAGGGATATCTGGACTGGGGATGTGTGTGTGGGGTACACCCTGAGGTGCGCAGGGCTCAGGGGTATCTGGACTGGGGATGTGTGTGTGGGGTACACCCTGAGGTGCGCAGGGCTCAGGGATATCTGGACTGGGGATGTGGGGGTGGGGTACACCCTGAGGTGCACAGGGCTCAGGGATATCTGGACTGGGGATGTGGGGGTGGGGTACACCCTGAGGTGCACAGGGCTCAGGGGTATCTGGACTGGGGATGTGGGGGTGGGGTACACCCTGAGGTGCGCAGGGCTCAGGGATATCTGCACTGGGGATGTGGGGGTGGGGTACACCCTGAGGTGCGCAGGGCTCAGGGATATCTGGACTGGGGATGTGGGGGTGGGGTACACCCTGAGGTGCACAGGGCTCAGGGATATCTGGACTGGGGATGTGGGGGTGGGGTACACCCTGAGGTGCGCAGGGCTCAGGGATATCTGGACTGGGGATGTGGGGGTGGGGTACACCCTGAGGTGCGCAGGGCTCAGGGATATCTGGACTGGGAAGGTGTGTGTGGGGTACACCCTGAGGTGCGCAGGGCTCAGGGATATCTGGACTGGGGATGTGGGGGTGGGGTACACCCTGAGGTGCGCAGGGCTCAGGGATATCTGGACTGGGGATGTGGGGGTGGGGTACACCCTGAGGTGCGCAGGGCTCAGGGATATCTGGACTGGGGATGTGGGGGTGGGGTACACCCTGAGGTGCGCAGGGCTCAGGGGTATCTGGACTGGGGATGTGGGGGTGGGGTACACCCTGAGGTGCACAGGGCTCAGGGGTATCTGGACTGGGGAGGTGTGTGGGGTACACCCTGAGGTGCACAGGGCTCAGGGATATCTGGACTGGGGAGGTGTGTGTGGGGTACACCCTGAGGTGCACAGGGCTCAGGGATATCTGGACTGGGGATGTGGGGGTGGGGTACACCCTGAGGTGCACAGTGCTCAGGGATATCTGGACTGGGGATGTGGGGGTGGGGTACACCCTGAGGTGCGCAGGGCTCAGGGATATCTGGACTGGGGATGTGGGGGTGGGGTACACCCTGAGGTGCGCAGGGCTCAGGGATATCTGGACTGGGGATGTGGGGGTGGGGTACACCCTGAGGTGCACAGAGCTCAGGTGTATCTGGACTGGGGATGTGGGGGTGGGGTACACCCTGAGGTGCACAGGGCTCAGGGGTATCTGGACTGGGGAGGTGGGGGTGGGGTACACCCTGAGGTGCGCAGGGCTCAGGGGTATCTGGACTGGGGATGTGGGGGTGGGGTACACCCTGAGGTGCACAGGGCTCAGGGGTATCTGGACTGGGGAGGTGTGTGGGGTACACCCTGAGGTGCGCAGGGCTCAGGGATATCTGGCCTGGGGATGTGGGGGTGGGGTACACCCTGAGGTGCGCAGGGCTCAGGGGTATCTGGACTGGGGATGTGTGTGTGGGGTACACCCTGAGGTGCACAGGTCTCAGGGGTATCTGGACTGGGGAGGTGGGGGTGGTGTACACCCTGAGGTGCGCAGGGCTCAGCGGTATCTGGACTGGGGATGTGGGGGTGGGGTACACCCTGAGGTGCACAGTGCTCAGGGATATCTGGACTGGGGATGTGGGGGTGGGGTACACCCTGAGGTGCGCAGGGCTCAGGGGTATCTGGACTGGGGATGTGGGGGTGGGGTACACCCTGAGGTGCGCAGGGCTCAGGGGTATCTGGTGTTAATGGCGATTAAATATGACCAAAGAAGCAATAAGTGAAAAGCGCAGGTTACGTATTATGTCCGTAACCAGCGTACCCTTTATACCTAGCTACGTGCGAACAAAACGTAGCGCAGCGTAGCGTACCTTTATTGTGTATTGCACACCATAGAACCAGTACTATATTAAGAGATCCTTTCGCAGTACTCAGACTCTAATCTGCGAATATACCTTTAAGGACAGTGTCCGTAATATACCTTATCGCTATATGCGAATAAACAGACACGACCACTTAATAGAAGTAAGGAGATAGGAACTCCGTAAAAAGATGTATTTAAGCCCCTAACGGACAACAGGGGGTTACAGGAATAGAAAATACAGGTATAACAGGTAATACGATAGACTAACAATACAATATAATAATCAGGCTCTACTAGGGGAAGAAAACAGATACAGGATACAATCAGCCAACAATACAAAGAGAATAAATACCGTGAATGCAACCGTTTACCGTCTCCTCATCAAATATGCGCAGCGCAGTCCGGTCAGAGCTCGCTATCGTTCAGGGTTGAACTATAGCCCGGTCGAAGGTCAGGGAAAGGAAGATGTGCCGAAGTGACCAAGGCCGCCCTGGGTCACCTATCTTATAGGGTCAGAAGGGGGAGGTCAAAGGCCATTCCTATTGGTCGGGGGTCGTATGTCAGGCTCTCTGTGATTGGGGGTAAAGTGATGCACCTGGTTTGAATAGGGGCAGGGGAGTGAACTTTTGGAGTTCTTTGTTTGTTGGTTTCGTCGTCAGGGGTTGTAGATAGCATTAGAAACCGGTTACATCTGGATTCCTTTGTTATACCTTTTACAACAGAAACTGTCCTGGGAATATGGATTATATCCATAACTATCGGGCCGTGAATATTGCGAAATATTCGCAATGACCGGAATACTGCGCATAAGAATCGGAACGGAACGGTACTAAACACTATACAGACAGATGTATGCAATGCTAACTAAGCTATGTGTGGCGTTCTAAACCTTTAACTATATTTTATTTAGTGTCAGTATGTTCTTATGAATTTATGTGTAATAGTATGGCTACGCTTCTGGTCCACTTTGTCACACAGACTCGGGTATGGAAACTTTATTAGCGCAACTCTGCGAACCAAAATGGCGGCCATACTATCCTAAAATGGTGTGTATGCAACTCGACTTTCACAGTCCACCCTTTAACAGTAAATATAAAACTGTTACAATACAAAACATTTTAAACAACAATACAGAAATTCATAATCCTAACTTATTGGGATCCGTGAATTAAACATATAAGGGGAGTAAACCATCTGCTCTTGGCCGATCCGGGATCATGGATAAACGATGGGCCGCATTTATCGAACAATCTACTCAGGGTCACGAAGGATAATATACAATTTTTGGGATAAAAATAAAAACAGGGGTGGTTACAACATATACACGTTCACAAATATGGTTTCTTTAAAGGGAGGTGGTTTCGATTCTAGGGTCATATACCAAACCCTGGTCTTCCTCTGCATCTCTCGTTCTTACACTCATGATTTCTGTACTTTTTGTCTTTCCCCGGGTCACCACCTTTAAACATTTGAACAGTAGCACAAAGACTACGATGGCACCACCGATACAGAGAAGGAGTTTTCCTATGTTAGCTATGATTCCCTGCGCCCATTCTCCTAAACCGGAGAACCAGTGCATGGGATTCAACCAGGAGGTCCATTCGCTGACTTTGTTACCTATTTCTGCCAGGCTGATATTGTGTTCCCTTCTAAATTCCCATTTAAGCTGAAGAATCTCATCCATCCGATGATCTATGATTTCTTCTGGGTCTTCAGTATTGTTGGTGATGTATGTACAACATTTCACCCCAAACTGTGTAGAGAGGGTGACACAATATCCTCCTGTCATAGCAGTCAGATAGTTCAACACCATCCGATGTTGGACTAGCTCTCTTTTATACGCTTGTAACTCCTTCCCAGTGTATCTAAAGGTGTCATCATAAATCTCAGTGATGTTATCTACCAAGCTGGCCAATGCTTGGATATACTTAAAATTTATGACTCCTCTGGCGGTATGGGTGATATCTAATGCGATGAGGAGTTGGATACCGAACGACTTGTGTATCATTTCAGAAGCTAGGGGTTCTTTCTTAATTGTTAAATCCCTTTTGTGGATTTGATCATAGTGGGTATGAGTGTAAGGAGGAGGTATACCTCTGTGTATGCTCACCATCTCATCATGTGTGAGTGTCATCACTTCAGGTAACACTCTACCTAGATAACAAATTCCAACGTAGTTCATGGAGAGCCATTTGTACGCCCTTCTACCACAAATATAATAAACGTCGTCAGGGAGGAAATAAGGGACAGAGTATTTCATAATTTTATCACACATTATCCATAAGAACATTCCTGTCCCCTGCTCCCTGACTTGTTCCTCACAGGTTTCCGGCTGTAGGGTCATATTACAGTAGCCGGTTGATACTCTGCCGGCCATCATTTTACTTTTCTTCACCGTGTAGACATATTTATAATGTCTCCCACTAGTGCGGATCTTTAACAGTAATTCTTTATCAATAGGCTCTCCATCTGGACGCTGGGAGTAAGTTATTGTCTGGTTGTGCCATGTCACTTCCCAAGTACCAATCGTTCTGGAACTCGAGAAGTTCATACATACCAGGGACTTATCCACTTGGTATGGGTGTAATCTAAGGCTAGGGGACCTGGTATACAGGTATCTCTTATCCAGTGGCCTCCCTTTATTTAATACGCTTATCTCTGAAATATTAAGCGGGTATGGGACTAGGCCTACACTACTCCTTTTATGTAGTACTTGTGAACACACCCAGCATTCTGTTTGGTTTAAGACCTTACCCACTAGTGAGTGGTAATCACTCAAAGGATGTTGGCCTGTAGTTGCTTTACTTGTCGACTGACATCGCTGGATGCATTCTTCTTCCATTTTCGGTTGACAATATCTACAGATACAGTACTCACCAGACAATAACTCATCACATAGCCCTTGAACTACGTTTTCCTCATACCTTTTACCTTCTCCTGTTATGGGTAAAGTATCAAGCTGATTTTGGGATTCTACTCCACCCATATCTGGGTCCATTATTACACTGTCAGGACTCCGCTCCGATTGCTCTAGAATGTGGCAGCCACCGAGTATCCTTGAATGAGGAAGAGGAAACAGGAAGAAAACAAAGAAATAGATGTACAACTGTGAACCTGTTGCTTGGAGTCCTTCCATCATCTCTACCAGGGGACTTTTATTTGCTCTGCTCTTGGACCTTTGTTCGCTCAGGTTGCTCGACCTTGGCTGCCTTTCAGTCTTCCCGGAACAATGCTTCTAGCGACACTTCTTCTCTTTCGCTCTCTGCACACTGGAACTCTGGGTTACTGGCTTTCTTGCAGTGGGACGAATGTATCCAAGTCTCTCTCTCTGCGACTTTAATTGATGTAGTGCTGGTCAACAAAACTTGGTACGGTCCTTCCCAACGGTCTATCAAACAACCTGAGCGTAAAAATTTTTGGATCATAACAAAGTCTCCTGGTTTAAGATTATGACAATTCTCGGTAGGCATATCAGGGTTCAGTAAATTCAGCTGCTTTTGTTGTTTCCTTAGCTGTTTGTTTAGCTTTAGGATATACTGCTCATTGTTACATTTGAGATCATCCTGTGGGTCTATCATGACGTGTGGCTGCCGACCAAACAATATCTCGAAGGGGGACAAGTTGAGCGGAGCCCTGGGAGTGGTCCTAATGCTATACAGCACAATAGGCAATGCCTCTGGCCATAACAACCCTGTTTCAGCCATAACTTTACCCAATTTGTTCTTAATAGTACCATTCATTCTCTCAACTTTGGCGCTCGCCTGGGGACGATATGGAGTATGAAGTTTACTATTAATCCCCAGGAGTTTACACATGATTTGGAAGACCTCTCCTGTGAAATGAGTGCCTCTGTCACTCTCAATGACCTTTGGGATACCATATCTACAGACAAACTCCTGACATATTTTCTTTGCTGTAAAGGTAGCAGTGTTGGAGGCAGCGGGGAAAGCCTCCACCCAGCTGGAAAACATGTCAACACATACTAATACATATTTCAAATTTCTACAGGGTGGTAACTGTATGAAGTCGATTTGTATTACCTGGAAAGGGCCTTCTGTAGGAGGGATGTGGGATGGCTCTGTTGGGATGGCTTTTCCAATGTTCTTCCTCAAACAGGTGAGGCATGACATTGCCACTCTACCTGCTTGAGAAGCGAACCCTGGTGCACACCAGTAGGCCTTTACCAGCTTGCACATACCTTCCTTCCCAAGATGTGTCAGCCCATGGGCCGCCTCGGCTAGACTAGGAAGCATAGGCGAATCTAGGGGTTGGTCCGGGGGTGCACAGGACCACCCATTAGCTTTCCAACGAGCCCAGCCCCGTGTCTCTAGCCCCCTGGGAACCGGAGATACGGCCAGCCAAAGCTGGAACATTTCCCCTATAGGATAACATGGGACCCGCTAATTCCGACCCCCACCCAGTTCAACGGCTGCCAGTTCCCCCTTCGGCATCACTGAAGCTCGAGGTTGATCTCAGTCGAACCCAAATCACTGGGCCTTCAATCTGATACCAGGCTAGATCCATTTGGGTTAGTTCCAGGGATATTGAGGTTAAACCGTTTTTTTTTTTTTTTTCATTTCTTAAATGTAATTTCATGACTGTTTATGTTTTTTGAGGGCAGATTTCTCTGGAACCAAACAGCCCAGTTTCACGGGTCCAAAATCATTTGAAGCCAACTCAAAAGTTCTTCAATATGATACTGGTCTCATGTAAATGAGTCAGTTGGTTCCGAAGATATAGCTGGTTGGTTAAAGGGGGATAGGGAGAGGGGAGTGGTTGTCTCTCCCCCTCACACCAGAAAATGCAAGGACTAGGCTGGTGTATAGGGGGTCAGCCTGGGAATGTCCCTGCATGATCCTGGGACTATATTCCCGGGAAAATCCCTGCATTTTCTGTTGTGAAAGGGGTATTATTTCAAACAGCCGTGACCTGCAGTGCTCTGAGTACAGCCGGGCAGCCCCCTGCTCTCTTCCCAGCTGTCAATGACTGTCACCCCTGCAGCTTCCGCTCCAATTCTTCTCCCCACTTTCACCTCAGCCAGCCCCCCCTTTAATCATGTGGTGCCGGCGCCCTGCGTGCTCCCCCGACGTCATGCACAACAAACGCGTGCACAATATTTCAAATGTCCACTCGGCTAGAGGGGACACCAGGAGGGCAGTGGGAGCATGCTCTGCGCTGTGCTCTGCTCCTCTCCCCATAGAAGCAGCTGCACCGCTCTCCATCTCTCCCTGCAGCAGCAGCGAAGGCTCATATAAAAATTTACAGTAAGTGGCACTTTTGGGGGCATTGCTTAAGGGACGCTACAAGTGGCGGTATGTGGCGGCATTACGCATAATGTGTGGCTTAATGTGTAAGGGGCATTACGGTGTTCAGCATCATGTGTAAGCGGCATTATATGTGCAGCATCATGTCTAAGGGACATTATGTGTGCAGCATCATGTGTAATGGGTACTATGGTGCGCGGCATCATGTGTAATGGGTAGTATGGTGTGCGGCATCATGTGTAATGGGTACTATGGTGTGCGGCATCATGTGTAATGGGTACTATGGTGCCATCAAGCAAGAACCCCCTAGGAATGAGCACGTAGGTAAGCAGCACTTATGTGGCAAATATGTAATGGGCATTACGGTTTGTTATATAGTATGTAATGGGCATCATGATGTGTGGCACAATGTGTAATGGGCATTATGGTGTGTGGCCTTATGTGTAATTGGCATTATGGCGTGTGGCTTTATGTGTAATGGGTATTACGGAGTTTGCCAAAATGTGTAATGGGCATTACTGTGTATGGTCTAAAGTGTAATACCACACCCCTTTTTGTGATGCCACGCCTCCTTCCCATGAGGCCACACCCCCTTTTGCAGCGCGGCTGCGCCGCGCAAAGGTCCCCCTGCTATTGTGTCTAGGTCTGGGACCACCCATTACCATAATTCTAGATTCGCCTATGCTAGGAAGGTATGCTCTGGGGGCCACTGGTTTCCCGTGTCCATCTCTCCAAAGTCCGGTGGACTCTTGACCACATCCCTTCGACTTCCATACTGCTCTTTCCTGTGGGGAACACAAATTCTGCATGTCTATCAGTTTGGATGTGGATACCATGTTCAGTGTACAAAGGTTTGTAGGATGGGTGAAAATATTTACAGGGCATGCGGCCCTTTTCGCTGCCTCATCAGCGCGGCTGTTACCAAGTGACACCGGGTCCTTCTCTGATGTATGAGCTTTGCACTTGATAACAGCCACTCTGTCTGGAAGCTGGATAGCTCCCAGAAGTCTCCTAATGTATGTCGCATGCGCCACTGGTGTGCCAGCCGCCGTCATGAAATTTCGGAGGCGCCATAGGGCTCCAAAATCATGCACTACTCCGAAAGCATATCTGGAGTCGGTATATATGTTAACTGATTTTCCCTGGGCCAGTTCACATGCTCTGGTCAGTGCCACCAGTTCTGCTACTTGTGCTGAGTGAGGTGGTCCCAAGGGTTCAGCTTCCACAATACCTTCTCCCTCTACTACCGCGTAGCCTGTGCACAGCTCTCCCATCTCCGTTTGTCTATGACAGCTACCATCAGTGAATAAGGTTATGTCTACCTCACTTAATGGGCTGTCGCTTATGTCAGGACGTGCTGTAAAGGTCTAATTCAGGTAGGTCATGCAATCATGCTTGTCCTCACCCTCACTAAACTCTGCTTTACCATATTCAGCAACATTCCCATCACCCTCCACCCTTTGTGCCTTGGAGGGCACATGAGGAAGGAATGTGGCTGGGTTTAGGGTGTTGCATCTTTTGATGGTAATATTTACTGGGGCCATCAGCGCCAGTTCCCACTTGGTGAACCGTGCTGAGGACACATGACGTGTTTGGGCAGAATTTAGGAGGGCAGAGACAGCATGGGGAGCATGAACAGTTAAATCGTGTCCCAACACCACGTCCTCACTCTTGTTTACTAGTTGTGCTATTGCGGCCACACTTCGTAAGCAAGTTGGGAGTGAGCGTGCTACTGTGTCCAGCTGGCCACTGTAGTACGCTACTGGTCGGTTGGCATCACCATGTTTTTGGACAAGTACTCCTGCCGCACACCCAGCTGATTCCGTTCCGTACAGTTCAAAGGGTTTCCCATAATCTGGCATTCCCAGTGCTGGGGCCTTTGTTAGGCTCACCTTTAGTTCCTCGAAAGCCAGCTCAGATTCCTCAGTGTGAGAGACCCGGTCTGGCTTAGTTGAGGAAACCATCTCTTGTAGTGGTAATGCCAGAATAGAGAATCCTGGGATCCAATTGCGACAGTATCCACACATGCCTAGGAACGTACGGATCTGGTGCTGGGTCTGTGGCAGTGCCATGTTTCGAATAGCTTGGATTCGGTCGTCGGTGAGGTGTCTCAGCCCTTGGGTAAGGCAGTGGCCCAGATACTTAACCCTGGTCTGGCATAATTGTAGCTTATCCTTTGATACTTTATGTCCTGTCTCTGAGAGATGCATCAGCAGCTGTCTAGTGTCATCCACTGATGACTCCAGTGACTCAGAACACAACAATAAGTCATCGACATATTGTATAAGTATCGAACCACTCATGGGTTGAAAGGATTGTAAACAATCATGCAAGGCCTGGGAGAAGATGCTGGGGCTGTCTATGAATCCCTGGGGGAGTCGTGTCCAGGTATACTGTACTCCTCTGTAGGTAAAGGCGAACAGATACTGGCTGTCGGGGTGTAAAGGGACAGAGAAGAACGCAGAACACAAATCAATGACAGTGAAATGAGTACAATGAGGTGGGATTTCCATCAGGATGACAGCTGGGTTTGGCACTACGGGGAATTGGCTCTCAACTACTTTGTTTACCCCTCTTAAATCCTGCACTAGTCTGTAGCCCCTCCCCCCGCTCTTTTTCACAGGAAAGATGGGACTATTGGCCGTGCTTGAAGTTCTAACTAGGATTTCCTGTTGGAGCAATCGCTGGATCACAGGGTATACTCCTAGCTCAACTTCAGGTTTTAAAGGGTATTGCGGTATTTTTGGGGCTATCCTGCCTTCTTTTAAACGGATCTCTACCGGAGCTACATTTGCCATCAGCCCAGCATCCTGTCCATCTTTAGTCCAAAGGGAACTCGGTATTTGTGCTGTAATTTCAGCTACCCTAGATGGATTTGACTCTACAACAGTGGAATACAACATTAGCCTCTGAGGACTATCCAGCATATCTTGCACTTCTTGTGTAAGATTTCTAGGAGTGTCCAGAAATACCCCATCGGGGGTGCAATAGATGACACATCCCATTTTACATAGTAAATCTCTACCCAGGAGGTTAGTCGGGGCCGCTGCAGCCAACAGAAAAGAGTGTTTGGTATGCAGAGGCCCGATTGTAACCTCTGCTGGTTTCGTCAGTGGGTAATGGTGTATTTTTCCTGTTACCCCAATTGCTGCTACTGATTGCTCGGTGAAACCCAAGTGAAGAGGAGTGTTGAGAACAGATCTGGCCGCCCCTGTATCAACCAAGAAGGTTTGCCTTACTCCAGCTATATCAACCTTCACCTGAGGTTCCTCTCAAAGGTGTTGTGTTAGTCTAACTGGCTGTAGGATACAGGTATGACCTGTTTCCTATTGTCTTACCTGGGTTGCCCTTAGTACAGTGTCAGCCATCAAATGGGGAGGAGGCATGTTGCGTGACCTGTCTGTCTCCTCCCATTGTCTAGGGGTTGGGTATCTCCGTGTCTCACCTTGGTGAGGCTCCCAGTCTCGTCTATGTGTTTTGTAACTCCTGGGGTTTCCTGACCTACAGTGTGCGGAGTAGTGTCCTTCCTTATTGCAGTTGTAGCAAATAATTTGCTTTCTACCTGTGTCTCTGGTGTTTCGTTGATTTGCAGCTTTATTTGGGGCATTTGTAAAAGCTTGGATGCTAACCATCATCAGTTTATCAGTTTGCAGTTCTCTGTGCTTCTTGATGTTACGGTCGTGGTCTACAGCAGATTCCCGTAGGGCATCTACTGTCATTCCACGCCAATTTGGAAAAGAAGTTTGGACTCTGGCTCTCAGGTTTTCTCTAAGCCCTTCCACCAGCACAGAGACAATCATCTCCCTCAGGTGGGTGTCGTCCTTAGGCTCGGAGACACCAGTGTATCTTGATACCACCAGCAAACCCCGGTTGAAATATTCGCTAGCTAATTCACCATCTTTTTGTTTGATAGTGAATATCTTGCTATATTCCACTGCTGCAGGAAAATACACTCCCAACTGCAAGTTGATTAGGCGTATATTCTCCTGGTTGATCTCATCATTTATCTCCTTGTCCACTTTCAATCCACTATCCTGAATGAATTTCGGGATGTCTATGTGAGTGGGGAGACAGGCCCTCAACATGATTCTCCAATCCTTGTTGGTGGGCTCATCAGAGTTTCCCAGATCCCTTACAAATTTCCGGCACAATGCCAGATCTTTCCTAGGATCAGGGAAATCTGTAATGATGGACCGCAGCTCTAACCGTGTCCATGGGTTTAGCATGGTCATCTTCCTGGTAGGTATCACACCCTCTCTGTCTGCCTTACCATAGGGAACCTCCAGAGTGCGTACAGGGTATGTTTGTACCACATCCGCATTACTGGGACCTGCTTGGGAGTCATCTGTGTCTGTGCTGTGTAGTGCCTTCTTACCTGAGTCCATGACTATGCTGTTGGCATCAGCCGTCTCCTCTCCCTGTGCAGGGGCCCCAGCAGCAGGTTTTGCAGGTTCAGCCTTTCCTTCAATCATGTTAATTGCATGGGAGACGGCCAGTGCCAACAGCTGCTCGTTTTCCTCTCGGGTTTCCTTATAAGGGGATAAGACAGGGTACAAGTTAGCAACGTTTACATTATTACTCAGGTCTTCCTTATTAGTCATTAACCCCTTCGGCACATATGGGGGTGGGGGAGCTGTTGCGGCTACGGTTGCATTTTTATTGTAGCTGATTGTATCTGGCACTGCCAGACATTTGATTCCCCATTGTTCCTGTCCTTCCTTCTGCCACAATTTAAGAATTTCTATGTGCTTCACTCTCTTCTTACGACTGGAGAGTAGACATATTTCATCTTTTACTGCCGATAAGATTTCTGGATCGAAGCTACCAACACTGGGAAATTCTAACTTGCTGCCTTGTGTCATCTTTTTCCATTTCTTTTGGTAAACAACTGCTCGTTCACCGTGCTTACAGCACATAATAAAAGCCGCCGATCCTTTTGGTCAGCTTGCTTCCTCCCTAACTGACACGTTATCACAGCTTGACCCATTATTACCCATAATTACAGGAATAAACGTTCACAGCTAGTAGATACCGGTGGGTTATTACTTGTCTGAGAGCTCCCCAACCACTCACTTCTCCACACAATGGCACTATTCCGCAATCAAGCGTGAAGCCCACTATGCGAGGTAATGTTACTCAATCACCAAGCTCTCAACTAGCCGCGCACGTCTAGTTGACCTACAAGGTGCGGCCTAATTTTTCCAGGGTACAACAAACTTGTTTTCCTGTACCCCCAAAAACTGGATTTTCTAAAGTAGCTAATCGGATCACTGGGTTCCGATGTATCTTCTTGTACCCTCCTAGTGGATCAAAATAGGTAGTTCCACTGAAGGGGCAGTTCCTATGGGCACGTCGTCACGTACACCCTGTCCTACCTGGACTGTCCTACACTGGACTACACTGCGCTTGAGTCGTGCCGTCACACACCCGTTCGCCTCAGTTATGTTTCACACTGGGCGCTAGTTACACCTTGGTCTTATGCTTATGTTTAAAATATTTCTGTACAGAAAATCTTCCCAGGCTGGTAGCTTTTCACTAGATACTTATGCAGGTATAAATCCCTTATAAAAGGCTATAGGAATCTATTAAAATAATGCTTGAGTTGCTTGTTTTTGGAAAATGAACAAAAAGAAAAAAACATATTTTCTTTTATTAATCACCGCCCCATCCACAGTATATTACTATACTGTTTAAATAAAGCTAGTGGTTCAATACTGTTCACCTTTGCGTTCCTATGTGTGCTGCATGTGCAGTGCCAGTGAACAGCCACGTGTGTACGTGTGTTTTGTTAAACCTGTTCACAGGCCGCCGATGAATCGGCCACCCACGTGTTCTATAGTGTATTTGCAAGGTTGCGCTCGAGTTTCGCTATACGCAGTAATTGCGCCTAAATGTGGAATAAATCCCTTAACTTCGTCCGAAAGTTACGTATCAAGATGCGAAATAAATCCCGCACTTAATCCGTAAATCACGTACAAAGATGCGAAAATTTCCCGATATGGGCACGTGCGCGCGCACCTTGCGTAATACACAATAGACGCTTTACGTTACTGTAAAAGGCCCAGAACTTATCGCCACGTGGCGGAGTCTCTGGTCCTGCAGTAACTAACAATAAAAGTTATAGTTTTGCACAGAAGGGATCCTCTATGTACTATAATAAAACACAGGCCTTTGTCTCCACGTGTGCGAACTTTATCGCACGTGGCACATATACTGTAATAAACAAGCAACTCAAGACACTATACCCCGTTAAACTACTTGTGGCAGGCAGAAGTAGTTTACTAAACACTTAATATATGCTTTAAAACACGTGGCTTTCACTTATTGTACTTCGGGTTCAACGCTAGCACTTCTCGACCCCCGCACCGCCGCGGACCTGGCCTATCCAGCAATGGATAATAAATACTTCCACCCTTTTGCTGGTATAGGTCAAGCCGCGCGCCCGGTACTGAGTTCCAGAATGTGAAACGGACGGACGAGCCCTCAATTGTTAATGGCGATTAAATATGACCAAAGAAGCAATAAGTGAAAAGCGCAGGTTACGTATTATGTCCGTAACCAGCGTACCCTTTATACCTAGCTACGTGCGAACAAAACGTAGCGCAGCGTAGCGTACCTTTATTGTGTATTGCACACCATAGAACCAGTACTATATTAAGAGATCCTTTCGCAGTACTCAGACTCTAATCTGCGAATATACCTTTAAGGACAGTGTCCGTAATATACCTTATCGCTATATGCGAATAAACAGACACGACCACTTAATAGAAGTAAGGAGATAGGAACTCCGTAAAAAGATGTATTTAAGTCCCTAACGGACAACAGGGGGTTACAGGAATAGAAAATACAGGTATAACAGGTAATACGATAGACTAACAATACAATATAATAATCAGGCTCTACTAGGGGAAGAAAACAGATACAGGATACAATCAGCCAACAATACAAAGAGAATAAATACCGTGAATGCAACCGTTTACCGTCTCCTCATCAAATATGCGCAGCGCAGTCCGGTCAGAGCTCACTATCGTTCAGGGTTGAACTATAGCCCGGTCGAAGGTCAGGGAAAGGAAGATGTGCCGAAGTGACCAAGGCCGCCCTGGGTCACCTATCTTATAGGGTCAGAAGGGGGAGATCAAAGGCCATTCCTATTGGTCGGGGGTCGTATGTCAGGCTCTCTGTGATTGGGGGTAAAGTGATGCACCTGGTTTGAATAGGGGCAGGGGAGTGAACTTTTGGAGTTCTTTGTTTGTTGGTTTCGTCGTCAGGGGTTGTAGATAGCATTAGAAACCGGTTACATCTGGATTCCTTTGTTATACCTTTTTCAACAGAAACTGTCCTGGGAATATGGATTATGTCCATAACTATCGGGCCGTGTATATTGCGAAATATTCCCAATGACCGGAATACTGCGCATAAGAATCGGAACGGAACGGTACTAAACACTATACAGACAGATGTATGCAATGCTAACTAAGCTATGTGTGGCGTTCTAAACCTTTAACTATATTTTATTTAGTGTCAGTATGTTCTTATGAATTTATGTGTAATAGTATGGCTACGCTTCTGGTCCACTTTGTCACACAGACTCGGGTATGGAAACTTTATTAGCGCAACTCTGCGAACCAAAATGGCGGCCATACTATCCTAAAATGGCGTGTATGCAACTCGACTTTCACACTGGACTGGGGAGGTGGGGGTAGTGTACACCCTGAGGTGCGCAGGGCTCAGGGATATCTGGACTGGGGATGTGGGGGTGGGGTACACCCTGAGGTGCGCAGGACTCAGGGGTATCTGGACTGGGGAGGTGGGGGTGGTGTACACCCTGAGGTGCGCAGGGCTCAGGGATATCTGGACTGGGGATGTGGGGGTGGGGTACACCCTGAGGTGCGCAGGGCTCAGGGGTATCTGGACTGGGGATGTGGGGGTGGGGTACACCCTGAGGTGCACAGGGCTCAGGGATATCTGGACTGGGGATGTGGGGGTGGGGTACACCCTGAGGTGCGCAGGGCTCAGGGGCATCTGGACTGGGGATGTGTGGGTGGGGTACACCCTGAGGTGTGCAGGGCTCAGGGGTATCTGGACTGGGGATGTGTGTGTGGGGTGCACCCTGAGGTGCGCAGGGCTCAGGGATATCTGGACTGGGGATGTGTGTGTGGGGTACACCCTGAGGTGCACAGGGCTCAGGGGTATCTGGACTGGGGAGGTGGAAGAGGCCCAGGGATGTCAGCATACTGGACAATGTACCTAATACAGTACTGCGGGGGACTGATTTGGGGAGGAGGCCTGCTGCATATCACATTGATAATGATGTCATTAATACTGCAATGCTATTCCCTAATCCTGTTTCTCCCCAGGTGATCCCCTGCTGAACAACTCAGCATCAGTACAAATGTATGTGGTTTGAAAATTGAGAGTAATGTTGGTGATGATACAGTGGTATTGGCTAAGGGTGCTCCGGTTCCCTTTGCAATTGTACAGGCGGAAGTGGGTCATACTGCCGGTACAAAGGTTGAGTTGTGTGATGTATCATTGCCAGATAGAGTTGTAAATGTACCAGTATCAGGGGTTGTACCGAATACTGAGGCAATCCCTGTGTTAGCAGTTCAGACAAGGGGGGAGATTCTCTAAGAATCTCCGCCCCCCCTTCGCCGCCCATCGCATTTATAATTATCACATTATAAGGACAGCTCTTGCGTTATGAGCTGTCCTCTGCGGTGAGAGTCGCCGGGTCCCAGCAGGTCCCGGCGGCTCTCCCCTCCCTCCCACACCCGGCGCTGCTGCTGCGCCGGGCTCTCCTCCTCCCTGCACCCGGAAGAGGATCAGTGCAGGGAGGAGGTCACAGGTCCGGGCAGCACAGCTCTGTGCTGCCCGGACACAGGTGAGGGGGGAGGGGGCGATGCGGGCGGCGGGGGTACGTGCGGGGCGGCGGGGGGTCGTTGCGGGGCAGCGGTGGGATGTGGTAGAAGCCCATTGGCTTCTGTGGGGCATCACCAGATTTTTCTGGCGATGCCCCCCGCCGCGGTAACCCGGCGGGGGATGCTTACAGCATCCCAAAATGCGGTAAAAACCCTGATAACGGGGTTTTTACCGCATTTTTAGTTTAGAGAATCTCCCCCAAGGAAAGCTGCAGCCCAGAACAGCTGGGATTTAACCCCTGCCTGTGTGGAAGGGGATTCCCTGGAAATAGTTCCCCCTCCACCTCCCTCCCTCCTGTATAAGTCACCAGCTCAGACACTGTCCTGGGGGAGGGGGGGCATAACCTGCCTGGTATCCCCACACTGATCAGCTGCTCAGAAGTGAGGCCTCCAAGGCAGAGCAGCAGACGGATCCCAGCTTGGTCTCTCAGAGAGCGAGGCGAGGAGGTCACCCTGGGGAATAGCTCAGACAGGATTTTTGTAGAAAATGGGCTGATATATTGTGAGCCCAATGCCCCAGAGATCCCTGGGAATTTGAGGATCCTGGCGGACAGCTGAGACGGCTGGTGGTCCCTCAGGTAGAATCTAAACATGAGAAGGTTCATAGTACTGTGCCTGATGTGATAAGGAATGACCCAGTGGGTCCCGTAGGCATTGCGGACATGCCAGTTAGGGGTGCTGCCAGGGTAGACATGGAGAAAAGGTCTGGATGGGCAGCTACCGTGTGTAAGACGGAGGGTTGGGAAGACCCCCGGGATGACAAGCTTTATGATCCGGGAAGATGACATGGTTACATGTCCCACTGTATGTAGTGCTGAGGAAACGCCCCACACCGGTCATACAGTGAACCATGCAGCGTTACAAGTACCAGGGGGCGAGGGAAACAACCTTAGGGCCCTAACTGATATAATTTCTATCATATTTATTGTTTTCAACCTCATGTTGTTTACAGGAACCTTCCAACCCCTGATCGTGAAAGCTGTTCAAGCCAAACAGAGGTTCTGGAATGTCTATACCACAGGGGAATGCCTGTTTGGGGTGTGACAGAAGGTGCTGGTACTGATTTCAGTAAGGCCGCAGGGGAGAATCCATGCCCAGGAGTCCAACGCAAAGCTGGGGTGAGCTGTGGGCTCATTGCCAGCAAGTGTGCTGACAGACTACTGGGGCAGGGACACCTGGGAGAGAAGCAGGAACCAGACCCCTTGCCCGCCCTAGCAGCGGCTGATGTGTCAGGTGGTACCCTCCCAGATGCCAAGTATAGGGAAAAGTTGAAAAAGGGACAGCGCAGTCAGTGGTCTGACACCCTGCACCCATACCAAACCTGTGTCACAGGTCATGGAAACTGCACCTAGTCACCCACCAGGAAGTCTGGTCCCCAAACCGGAGACAGCCAGCATGCAGCGGCACACTATGGGTGTTACAGGTGGGTGAGATGCAGAGCCTAGGGGTGGTGCCAGAGTCCACACCCATAGCGCTTGTTCTAACATGGGAACAGTGGTCCGTCTCAGCAGGGAGACCACTGCCACCCATCCTGGCAAGGTACTGACAATTGTCAGGGCCCAGCATTACACACTGTGGCCAGATCGGCCACTGCTTTCATGCTGATTCTTGAAGGGGGTTGGTGTCATGAACCTAACAGGATTGGATCCCAAAATGATGTCTCCCATTGTGTGTGTGAAAAATGTAAACCTTATAATCCCTCTTTCAGCTGAAATGTGACCTAGAACTGGCACAAAGTGGCTGACAGGCTGTGTCCTGTGCTGTAGACGGCAAATTCTGTCTTTCAGATAAGCTGCCGGACCAGGGTTGTAAATCTTAGTGGGTCACTTTCAGGAAACACAAAAACAGATCTGTGTAACTTGCCTGAAAGAGCCAGGATGTCAGATAAAGATCTGAGACCCTTCATAAACAAGATTAGGGGTTTGTGACCGGACACCTGTGTTAATGCCGATGAATTATGACCAAAGAAACAATAAGTGAAAAGCGCAGGTTACGTATTATGTCCGTAACCTGCGTACCCTTTATACCTAACTACGTGCGAACAAAGCGCAGCGTAGCGTACCTTTTATTGTGTATTATACACCCAAGAACCAATACCTTAATAAGAGATCCCTTCGCAGTACTTTGTCTCTAATCTGCGAATATACCTTTTAAGGACAGTGTCCGTAATATACCTTTATCGCTAAGTGCGAATAACAGACACAAACCACTGTATAGAAATAAGGAGATAAGAACTCCGTAAAAAGATGTATTTAAGTCCCTAATGGACAAAAGGGGGTTACAGGAATAGAAGATACAGGTATAACAGGTAATGCAATAGACTAACAATGAATACAATAATTAGACTCTACTAAGGGAAGAAAAACAGATACAGGATACAATCAGCCAACAATACAATAAGTATAAGTACCGTGAATGCAACCGTTACCGTCTCCTCATCAAATATGCGCAGCGCAGTCCGGTCAGAGGTCGCTATCGTTCAGGGTTGAACTATAGCCCGGTCGAAGGTCAGGGAAAGGAAGATGTGCCGAAGTGACCAAGGCCGCCCTGGGTCACCTATCTTATAGGGTCAGAAAGGGGAGGTCAAAGGCCATTCCCATTGGTCAGAGATCGTATGTCAGGTCCACTGTGATTGGGGGTTAGATGAGGCACCTGGTTTGAATAGGTGCAGGGGAGTGAACTTTAAGAGTCCTTTGTTTGTTGGTATCGTCGTCAGGAGTTGTAAATAGCTGTAGAAACCGGTTACATCTAGATTCCTTTGTTATATACTTTCAACCGAAACTGTCTTGGGAATATGGAATTATGTCCATAACTATCGGGCCGTGTCTATTGCGAAATATTCGCAATGACCGGAATACTGCGCATAAGAAACGGAGCGGAACGGTACTAAACACTATACAGACGGATGTATGCAATGCTAACTAAGCTATGTGTGGCGTTCTAAACCTTTAACTATATTTTATTTAATGTAAGTATGTCATTATGAATTTATGTGTGATAGTATGGCTACTCTTCTGGTCCACTTTGTCACACATACTCGGGTATGGAAACTTTATTTGCGCAACTCTGCGAACCAAAAAATGGCGGCCATACTATCCTAAAATGGCGTGTGTGCAACTCGACTTCCACAGTCCACCCTTTAACAGTAAATATAAAACTGTTACAATACAAAACATTTTACACAGCAATACAGAAATTCATAATCCTAACAGGGAAATTGGGATACATGAATTAAACATATAAGGGGAGTAAACCATCTGCTCTCGGCCGATCCAGGATCATGGATAAACGATGGGCCGCATTTATCGAACAATCTACTCAGGGTCACGAAGGATAATGTACAATTTTGGGATAAAAATAAAAACAGGGGTGGTTACAACATATATACTTTCACAAATATGGTTTCTTTAAAGGGAGGTGGTTTCGATTCTAGGGTCATATACCAAACCCTGGTCTTCCTCTGTATCTCTCGTTCTTACACTCATGATTTCGGTACGTTTTGTCTTTCCCCGGGTCACCACCTTTAAACATTTGAACAATAGCACAAAGACTATGATGGCACCACCGATACAGAGAAGGAGTTTCCCTATGTTAGCGATGATTCCTTGCGCCCATTCTCCTAAACCGGAGAACCAGTGCATTGGATTCAACCAGGAGGTCCATTCACTAACTTTGTTACCTATTTCCGCCAGGCTGATATTATGTTCCCTTCTAAATTCCCATTTAAGCTGAAGAATCTCATCCATCCGATGATCAATGATTTCTTCTGGGTCTTCAGTATTGTTGGTGATATATGTACAACATTTCACCCCAAACTGTGTAGAGAGGGTGACACAATATCCTCCTGACATAGCTGTCAGATAGTTCAACACCATCCGATGTTGGACTAGCTCTCTTTTATACGCTTGCAACTCCCTCCCAGTGTATCTAAAAGTGTCATCATAAATCTCAGTGATGTTATCTATCAAGCTGGCTAATGCTTGTATATATTTAAAATTTATGACTCCTCTGGCGGTATGGGTGATATCTAATGCAATGAGGAGTTGGATACCGAACGACTCGTGTATCATTTCAGAAGCTAGGGGTTCTTTCTTGATTGTTAAATCCCTTTTGTGGATTTGATCATAATGGGTATGAGTGTAAGGAGGAGGTATACCTCTGTGTATGCTCACCATCTCATCATGTGTGAGGGTCATCACTTCAGGTAATACTCTGCCTAGATAACAAATACCAACGTAGTTCATGGAGAGCCATTTGTACGCCCTTCTACCACAAATATAATAAACGTCGTCAGGGAGAAAATAAGGGACAGAGTATTTCATGATCTTGTCACACATTATCCATAAGAACATTCCCGTCCCCTGCTCCCTGACTTGTTCCTCACAAGTTTCTGGCTGTAGGGTCATATTACAGTAGCCGGCTGATACTCTGCCGGCCATCATTTTACTTTTCTTCACCGTGTAGACATATTTATAGTGTCTCCCACTGGTTCGGATTTTTAACAATAATTCCTTATCAATAGGCTCTCCATCTGGACGCTGGGAGTAAGTTATTGTCTGGTTGTGCCATGTCACTTCCCAAGTACCAATCGTTCTGGAACTAGAGAAGTTCATACATACCAGGGATTTGTCCACTTGGTATGGGTGTAATCTAAGACTCGGGGACCTGGTATACAGGTATCTCTTATCCAGTGGCCTCCCTTTATTTAGTACACTAATCTCAGAAATATTAAGCGGGTATGGGACTAGGCCTACACTACTCCTTTTATGTAGTACTTGTGAACACACCCAGCATTCTGTTTGGTTTAAGACCTTACCCACTAGTGAGTGGTAATCACTCAAAGGATGTCGGCCTGTAGTTGCCTTACTTGTCGACTGACATCGCTGGATGCATTCTTCTTCCATTTTAGGTTGACAATATCTACAGACACAGTACTCACCAGACAATAACCCATCACATAGCCCTTGAACTACGTTTTCCTCATACCTTTTACCTTCTCCTGTCATGGGCAAAGTATCAAGCTGGTTTAGGGATTCTACCTCACCCCTATCTGGGTCCATTATCACACTGTCAGAACTCCGCTCCGATCGCTCTAGAATGTGGCAGCCACCGAGTATCCTTGGATGAAGAAGAGGGAACAGAAAGAAAACAAAGAAATAGATGCATAACTGTGAACCTGTTGCTTGGAGTCCTTCCATCATCTCTACCAGGGGACTTTTATTTGCTCTGCTCTTGGACCTTTGCTCGCTCAGGTTGCTTGACCTTGGCTGCTTCTCAGTCTTCCCGGAACAATGCTTCTAGCGAGACTTCTTCTCTTTCGCTCTCTGCACACTGGGACTCTGGGTTACTGGCTTTCTTGCAGTGGGACGAATGTATCAAAGTCTCTCTCTCTGCGACTTTAATTGATGTAGTGCTGGTCAACAAAACTTGGTACGGTCCTTCCCAACGGTCTATCAAACAACCTGAGCGTAAAAAATTTCGGATCATAACAAAGTCTCCTGGTTTAAGATTATGACAATTCTCGGTAGGCATATCAGGGTTCAGTAAATTCAGCTGTTTTTGTTGTTTCCTTAGCTGTTTGTTTAGCTTTAGGATATACTGTACAGTTAACTCATTATTACATTTGAGATCATCCTGTGGGTCTATCATGATGTGTGGCTGCCGACCAAACAATATCTCGAAGGGGGACAAGTTGAGCGGAGTCCTGGGAGTGGTCCTAATGCTATACAGCACAATAGGCAATGCCTCTGGCCATAACAACCCTGTTTCAGCCATAACTTTACCCAATTTGTTCTTAATAGTACCATTCATTCTCTCAACTTTGGCGCACGCCTGGGGACGATATGGAGTATGAAGTTTACTATTAAGCCCCAGGAGTTTACACATGATTTGGAAGACCTCTCCTGTGAAATGAGTGCCTCTGTCACTCTCAATGACTTTTGGGATACCATATCTACAGACGAACTCCTGACATATTTTCTTTGCTGTAAAGGTAGCAGTGTTGGAGGCAGCGGGGAAAGCCTCCACCCAGCTGGAAAACATGTCAACACAAACTAATACATATTTCAAATTTCTACAGGGTGGTAACTGTATGAAGTCGATTTGTATTACCTGGAAAGGGCCTTCTGTAGGAGGGATGTGGGATGGCTCTGTTGGGATGGCTTTTCCAACGTTCTTCCTCAAACAGGTGAGGCATGACATTGCCACTCTACCTGCTTGAGAAGCGAACCCTGGTGCACACCAGTAGGCCTTTACCAGCTTGCACATACCTTCCTTCCCAAGATGTGTCAGCCCATGGGCCGCCTCGGCTAGACTAGGAAGGTATGCCCTGGGGGCCACTGGTTTCCCCTGTCCATCTCTCCAAAGTCCGGTGGACTCTTGGCCACATCCCTTCGACTTCCATACTGCTCTTTCCTGTGGGGAACACAAATTCTGCATGTCTATCAGTTTGGATGTGGATACCATGTTCAGTGTACAAAGGTTTGTAGGATTGGTGAAAATATTTACAGGGCATGCGGCCCTTTTCGCTGCCTCATCAGCGCGGCTGTTACCAAGTGACACCGGGTCCTTCTCTGATGTATGAGCTTTGCACTTGATAACAGCCACTCTGTCTGGAAGCTGGATAGCTCCCAGAAGTCTCCTAATGTATGTCGCATGCGCCACTGGTGTGCCAGCCGCCGTCATGAAATTTCGGAGGCGCCATAGGGCTCCAAAATCATGTACTACTCCGAAAGCATATCTGGAGTCAGTATATATGTTAACTGATTTTCCTTTGGCCAGTTCACATGCTCTGGTCAATGCCACCAGTTCCGCTACTTGTGCCGAGTGGGGTGGTCCCAAGGGTTCAGCTTCCACAATACCTTCTCCATCTACTACCGCGTAGCCTGTGCACAGCTCTCCCGTCTCCGTCTGTCTATGACAGCTACCATCTGTGAATAAGGTTATGTCTACCTCACTTAATGGGCTGTCGCTTATGTCAGGACGTGCTGTAAAGGTCTGATTCAGATAGGTCATGCAATCATGTTTATCCTCACCATCACTAAACTCTGCTTTACCATTTTCAGCAACATTCCCATCACTCTCCACCCTTTGTGCCTTGGAGGGCACATGAGGAAGGAATGTGGCTGGGTTTAGTGTGTTGCATCTATTGATGGTAATATTTACTGGGGCCATCAGCGCCAGTTCCCACTTGGTGAACCGTGCTGAGGACACATGACGTGTTTGGGCAGAATTTAGGAGGGCAGAGACAGCATGGGGAGCATGAACAGTTAAATCGTGTCCCAACACCACGTCCTCACTCTTGCTTACTAATTGTGCTATTGCGGCCACACTTCGTAAGCAAGTTGGGAGTGAGCGTGCTACTGTGTCCAGCTGGCCACTGTAGTACGCTACTGGTCGGTTGGCATCACCATGTTTTTGTACAAGTACTCCTGCTGCACACCCAGCTGATTCAGTTCCGTACAGTTCAAAGGGTTTCCCATAATCTGGCATTCCCAGTGCTGGGGCCTTTGTTAGGCTCACCTTTAGTTCCTCGAAAGCCAGCTCAGATTCCTCAGTATGAGAGACCCGATCTGGCTTAGTTGAGGAAACCATCTCTTGTAGTGGTAATGCCAGAATAGAGAATCCTGGGATCCAATTGCGACAGTATCCACACATGCCTAGGAACGTACGGATCTGGTGCTGGGTCTGTGGCAGTACCATGTTCTGAATCGCTTGGATTCGGTCGTCGGTGAAGTGTCTCAGCCCTTGGGTAAGGCAGTGGCCCAGATACTTAACCCTGGTCTGGCATAATTGCAGCTTATCCTTTGATACTTTATGTCCTGTCTCTGAGAGATGCATCAGCAGCTGTCTAGTGTCATCCACTGATGACTCCAGTGACTCAGAACACAACAATAAGTCATCGACATATTGTATAAGTATCGAACCACTCATGGGTTGAAAGGATTGCAAACAATCATGCAAGGCCTGGGAGAAGATGCTGGGGCTGTCTATGAATCCCTGGGGGAGTCGTGTCCAGGTATACTGTACTCCTCTGTAGGTAAAGGCGAACAGATACTGGCTATCTGGGTGTAAAGGGACAGAGAACACAAATCAATGACTGAAATGAGTACAGTGAGGTGGGATTTGCATTAAGATGACAGCTGGGTTTGGCACTACAGGGAATTGGCTCTCAACTACTTTGTTTACCCCTCTTAAATCCTGCACTAGTCTGTAGCCCCTCCCCCCGCTCTTTTTCACAGGAAAGATGGGACTATTGGCCGTGCTGGAAGTTCTAACTAGAATTTCCTGTTGGAGCAATTGTTGGATCACTGGGAATACTCCTAGCTCAACTTCAGGTTTTAAAGGGTATTGCGGTATTTTTGGGGCTATCCTGCCTTCTTTTAAGCGGATCTCTACTGGAGCTACATTTGCCATCAGCCCAGCATCCTGTCCATCTTTAGTCCAAAGGGAACCCGGTATTTGTGCTGTAATTTCAGCTACCCTAGATGGATTTGACTCTACAACAGTGGAATACAACATTAGTCTCTGAGGACTGTCCAGCATATCTTGCACTTCTTGTGTAAGATATTTAGGAGTGTCCAGAAATACCCCATCGGGGGTGCAATAGATGACACATCCCATTTTGCATAGTAAATCTCTACCCAGAAGGTTAGTCGGGGCCGCTGCAGCCAACAGAAAAGAGTGTTTGGTATGCAGAGGCCCGATTGTAACCTCTGCTGGTTTCGTCAGTGGGTAATGTTGTATTTTTCCTGTTACCCCAATTGCTGCTACTGATTGGTCAGTGAAACCCAAGTGAAGAGGAGTGTTGAGAACAGATCTGGCCGCCCCTGTATCAACCAAGAAGGTTTGCCTTACTCCAGCTATATCAACCTTCACCTGAGGTTCCTCTCTAAGGTGTTGTGTTAGTCTAACTGGCTGTAGGATACAGGTATGACCTGTTTCCTATTGTCTTACCTGGGTTGCCCTTAGTACCGTGTCAGCCATCAGATGGGGAGGAGGCATGTTGCGTGACCTGTCTGTCTCCTCCCATTGTCTAGGGGTTGGGTATTTCCTTGTCTCACCCTGGTGAGGCTCCCATTCTCGCCTATGTGTTTTGTAACTCCTGGGGTTTCCTGACTTACAATGAGCTGAGTAGTGACCTTCCCTATTGCAGTTGTAACAGATAATTGGCTTTCTAACTGTGTCCCTGGTGTTTCGTTGGTATGCAGCTTTATTTGGGGCATTTGTAAGGGCTTGGATGCTAACCATCATCAGTTTGTCAGTTTGCAGTTCCCTGTGTTTCTTAATGTTGCGGTCGTGGTCCACAGCAGATTCCCGTAGGGCATCCACTGTCATTCCACGCCAATTTGGGAAAGAAGTTTGGACTCTGGCTCTCAGGTTTTCCCTAAGCCCTTCCACCAGCACAGAGACAATCATCTCCCTCAGGTGGGGGTCGTCCTTAGGCTCGGAGACACCAGTGTATTTTGATACCTCCAGTAAGGCCTTAGTGAAATAATCAGCAGCAGTTTCGCCATCCTTTTGTTTGATGGTGAAAATCTTGCTATATTCCACTGCCGCAGGAAAATATACTCCCAATTGTAAGTTGATTAGGCGTATATTTTCCTGGTTGATCTCATCATTTATCTCCTTGTCCACTTTCAATCCACTATCCTGAATGAATTTCGGGATGTCTATGTGAGTGGGGAGACAGGCCCTCAACATGATTCTCCAATCCTTGTTGGTGGGCTCATCAGAGTTTCCCAGATCCCTTACAAATTTCCGGCACAATGCCAGATCTTTCCTAGGATCAGGGAAATCTGTAATGATGGACCGCAGCTCTAACCGTGTCCATGGGTTTAGCATGGTCATCTTTCTGGTAGGTATCACACCCTCTCTGTCTGCCTTACCATAGGGAACCTCCAGAGTGCGTACAGGGTATGTTTGTACCACATTTGCATTACTGGGACCTTCTTGGGAGTCGTCTGTGTCTGTGCTGTGCAGTGCTTTCTTACCTGGGTCCAATACTATGCTGTTGGCATCAGCCGTCTCCTCTTCCTGTGCTGGAGCCCCAGCAGCAGGTTTAGCCGGTTCAGCTTTTCCCTCAATCATGTTAATTGCATGGGAGACGGCCAGTGCCAACAGCTGCTCGTTTTCCTCTCGGGTTTCCTTATAAGGGGATAAGACAGGGTACAAGTTAGCAACAGGTAAATTACTACTCAGGTCTCGCTTATTAGTCATTAACCCCTTCGGCACATATGGGGGTGGGGGAGCTGTTGCGGCTACGGTTGCATTTTTATTGAGGCTGATTGTATCTGGCACTGCCAGACATCTGATTCCCCATTGTTCCTGCCCTTCCTTCTGCCACAATTTAAGAATTTCTATGTGCTTAACTCTCTTCTTACGATTGGAGAGTAGACATATTTCATCTTTTACTGCCGATAAGATTTCTGGATCGAAGCTACCAACACTGGGAAATTCTAACTTGCTGCCTTGTGTCATTTTTCTCCATTTATTTTGGTAAACAACTGCTCGTTCACCGTGCTTACAGCACATAATAAAAGCCGCCGATCCTTTTGGTCGGCTTGCTTCCTCCCTAACATGCACGTTATCACAGCGTGACCCGTTATTACCCATAATTACAGGAATAAACGTTCACAGCTTAATAGATATCGGTGGGTTATTACTTGTCTGAGAGCTCCCCAAACACTCACTTCTACAGCTTCCTAGAACAGTCCCACAATCAAGCGGGTGCGAAGGATACGAGGTATGATACTCAATCACCAAGTCTTTCAACTAGCAGCGAACTTCTAGTCAACTTGCAAGGTGCGGCCTAATTTTTCCAGGGTACAACAAACTTGTTTTCCTGTACCCCCAAAAACTGGATTTTCTAAAGTAGCTAATCGGATCACTGGGTTCCGATGTATCTTCTTGTACCCTCCTAGCGGATCAGTTCCACTGAAGGGGCAGTTCCTATGTGCACGTCGTCACATGCACCCTGTCCTACCTGGACCGTCCTACACTGGACTACACTGCGCTTGAGTCGTGCCGTCACACACCCGTTCGCCTCAGTTATGTTTCACACTGGGCGCTAGTTACACCTTGGTCTTATGCTTATATTTGAAATATTTCTGTACAGAAAATCTTCCCAGGCTGGTAGCTTTTCACTAGATACTTATGCAGGTATAAATCCCTTATAAAAAGCTATAGGAATCTATTAAAATAATGCTTGAGTTGCTTGTTTTTGGAAAATGAACAAAAAGAAAAAAAAACCTTTTTTTTTTTTTTTTTTTATTAATCACCGCCTTATTCACAGTATATTACTATACTGTTTTAAATAAGGCTAGTGGTTTAACACTGTTCACCTTTCGAGTTCCTATGTGTGCTGCATGTGCAGTGCCAATGAACAGCTACGTGTGTACATGCGTTGTTCACAGGCCGCCGATGAAATCGGCCACCCACTTGTTCTATAGTGTATTTGCAAGGTTGCACTCGGGTTTCGCTATACGCAGTAATTGCGCTTAAATGTGGAATAAATCCCTTAACTCCGTCCGAAAGTTACGTATCAAGATGCGAAATAAATCCCGCACTTAATCCGTAAATCACGTACAAAGATGCGAAAATTTCTCGATATGGGCACGTGCGCGCGCACCTTGCGTAATACACAATAGACGCTTTACGTTACTGTAAAAGGCTCAGAACTTATCGCCACGTGGCGAGGTCCCTGGCCCTGCAGTAACTAACAATAAAAGTTATAGTTTTGCACAGAGGGGATCCTCTATGTACTATAATAAAACACAGTCCTTTGTCTCCACGTGTGCGAACCTTGTCGCACGTGGCACATATACTGTAATAAACAAGCGACTCAAGACACTATACCCCGTTAAACTACTTGTGGCAGGCAGAAGTATAGTTTACTAAACACTTAATATATGCTTTAAAACACGTGGCTTAACGTTTCACTTATTGTACTTCGGGTTCAACGCTAGCACTTCCCGAACCCCGCACCGCCGCGGACCCGGCCTATCCAGCAATGGATAATAATACTCCCACCCTTTTGCTGGTATAGGTCGGGCCGCACGCCTGGTACTGAGTTCTGGAATGTGAAACGGACGGACGAGCCCTCAATTGTTAATGCCGATGAATTATGACCAAAGAAACAATAAGTGAAAAGCGCAGGTTACGTATTATGTCCGTAACCTGCGTACCCTTTATACCTAACTACGTGCGAACAAAGCGTAGCGCAGCGTAGCGTACCTTTTATTGTGTATTATACACCCAAGAACCGATACCTTAATAAGAGATCCCTTCGCAGTACTTTGTCTCTAATCTGCGAATATACCTTTAAGGACTATGTCCGTAATATACCTTTATCGCTAAGTGCGAATAACAGACACAAACCACTGTATAGAAATAAGGAGATAAGAACTCCGTAAAAGGTTGTATTTAAGTCCCTAATGGACAAAAGGGGGTTACAGGAATAGAAGATACAGGTATAACAGGTAATGCAATAGACTAACAATGAATACAATAATTAGACTCTACTAAGGGAAGAAAAACAGATACAGGATACAATCAGCCAACAATACAATAAGTATAAGTACCGTGAATGCAACCGTTACCGTCTCCTCATCAAATATGCGCAGCGCAGTCCGGTCAGAGCTCGCTATCGTTCAGGGTTGAACTATAGCCCGGTCGAAGGTCAGGAAAAGGAAGATGTGCCAAAGTGACCAAGGCCGCCCTGGGTCACCTATCTTATAGGGTCAGAAAGGGGAGGTCAAAGGCCATTCCATTGGTCAGAGATCGTATGTCAGGTCCACTGTGATTGGGGGTTAGATGAGGCACCTGGTTTGAATAGGTGCAGGGGAGTGAACTTTAAGAGTCCTTTGTTTGTTGGTATCGTCGTCAGGAGTTGTAAATAGCTGTAGAAACCGGTTACATCTAGATTCCTTTGTTATATACTTTCAACCGAAACTGTCTTGGGAATATGGAATTATGTCCATAACTATCGGGCCGTGTCTATTGCGAAATATTCGCAATGACCGGAATACTGCGCATAAGAAACGGAGCGGAACGGTACTAAACACTATACAGACAGATGTATGCAATGCTAACTAAGCTATGTGTGGTGCTCTAAACCTTTAACTATATTTTATTTAATGTAAGTATGTCATTATGAATTTATGTGTGATAGTATGGCTACTCTTCTGGTCCACTTTGTCACACATACTCGGGTATGGAAACTTTATTTGCGCAACTCTGCGAACCAAAAATGGCGGCCATACTATCCTAAAATGGCGTGTGTGCAACTCGACTTCCACACCTGCCCTTACGCTCTGGCGTAAGGGCAGGTGTCCACAGATAGCGGTTCAGGTCCACAGATAGCGGTTCCTGGTTTCACGGGGCCTGGTCAATAGGGGATTCCCTGTTACCATCAGTAACCGCCTGTTACTGACTCTGCCCATTACGCAGTGGGCGGGGATATCGCTGCCACCACCAGACTCCTCTTACGTGGCGCCTGGAACCACGGTTACCTCCTCAGGCACAAACGCTGGCACCTGAGTACTACCTGCTGTAGGATGTGCGCCGACACGCTGCTGACACACCCCCGACTGGCGTCGGTAGCTTACCCACTGGTCATGGACCAGACCTCTGCTTATGTAGCTGGCAGAGCGGAGCTCGGAGACACTGGATACTTGTACCCAGAACAGCCGGAAGACGGAACTAGTGCAATAATTCTGTTGGTCGCAAGATGAAGCAGTCGTCTTGGGCAATAGATGGTTTATTTGCTCAAAGTAGAAGCTATTAAAAGAGGCCTCTCCTAGGTCCCTAGGAGGCACAGCATACAGATAATGTTACAGCATTCAGATCAGGTAGATATATACAACTTTACAGGCAAAACTGGTGCCTTTTTATGCAATATCCAATACACATCACCACAGGGGGTAAGCCCACCCTGTGGTCTTTAACCAATCAACTTAAGCGCAAGAGACGTGGATGCACTAGGCACATGCACAGTCAGCATTGTCCCCTATGGACAGAGGGGAGTGGTTACTCCTCTGAGCCACAGCCCACCTGGTGGGCCAGATTCCTCCCAGGTGCCGGTCTGTCTGGCTAGGGGGGAGGTTTCCCTCTGGCCCAGACGTGAGCTCCAGAGATGGGCAGCCCTGATCCCCTGCCCGGGTCTCCTGCCCGCTGACTTAGAGCCCCATGGAGCTCCAAGGAACCACTCAGCTTATTGAAAAGCTGAGGTTCCCTGCTACCTTCCCTGCAGCTCCCAGCCTGGAGGCTGTCTGGGAAAGTATTCCATTTTTGGGATAAAGTTTTGGGGGGAACCCAGCAGTACAATAAGTGCATTTTATGTTTCACAATACATTTCATATCAGTGTCAGTACAGGGTTGTTTTATATCCATGGTTTCAGTTCTGGGCTTCTTTAGCCCTGCAGCCCAGGAAAGCCATCCTGGCTGCAGGGGCACCCTCTGCACGGTGCTGGGAGGCTAGGTGGTGTAGCCGCTGCCCCCTAGCCCCCAGCGTACCTGGGTACCATCATGTGCCTCACCGCAGCTTCCCGTTTAGGGGCTGCGGCGCACCCCAACCCCGCTAGTGGCATGTGCCCTCTCCTTCCCCCCTGGCAGCACAGCGCAGTCAACACGTTCTGCCCCCCGGCATGCCAGGGGTTAACTCCAGCGATTCGCTGCAGCCGCCGGAGCTGACTCGGGGCTGCAGCGCACCCATGCCCCTGCTGGTGGCCGCTCCCCTTTTCCCCCCGGCACCTGGGCAGCGCTGCCTGCTTCCGGCGCGCCAGAGATTAACGGCGGCACTGTGCTGAAAATTTGAATTTTCCACCAAGTGCCCTGTGTCTGTCCGGGGCTGAAGGGGTTAACCCTTTCAGTCCCACGGCCGCCATTGTCCTTTGTCCCCACGTGTGCCGGGGTCTCCGGCCACAGGGTGGAATCAATATTGTCCAGAGAGGGGTCAGGGATGTTCTCCCCTCCAACAGTACAGATCTCGTTATCAGACTTTGCATCCTGTCCAGTTGCATTCCAATATGTAAGGAACTTAGAAGTAGATCTTAGTAGGCCTACTATATGAGGAAGCCGCTGACACCGCAGAGAGGCGGAGAAACGCGTTATAAACTAAATCTTTTTGGGCTAAAATATCCACCTGCTAAGCACTGGAGTAACTCCAGCGATATACTAAAAACTAAGATACTCCAAACTTGCAAGTTAAAGCCACCATCAACAGAGCCCCAAATTGGGGTGGACTACAAGAAGCAGGTATCTGGAGAATTCTCCCACTTTTTTATATATTTTATATATTTTTTTTCTATTTCTTATTTTCATTTTTTGTCTGGCCAGACAAGGAAACAGGGAGTGAATGCCCCTGTCTCCCCCAAACGGACATTATCCAATAAAACTTATCTTTTAAAGAAAAACACCTATAAACATTTACCTCACTAGAGGATGACATAGTCTTTCACTTATTCATTTATTTTTTCTTTCATAAATTGATTATAATGTTGAATTTTTAAACACTGGCCAGTGTATATGTGTATGTATTTACTTTTAAGCATTATTAAATAATTTAATATATACATTGTTTTCAGTGTGTCCCATGTACTTCTTTTCGCCTAAGATACGAGTAGGGTAAAAGCAGGATAAAAACATAACAAAGTACAACCAAATCACAAATGGATTTAACGGTAAATGAAACATCTTCAGTAAATTACCCATTATATTTAAATGAGGTAAGTAGAGATATACCAACATTAGGACCACATATTGTGGTGTCACTAACCATACAAATCATATTGACATAAACCTTCAACCATTTTGGGGTGGGTTATTGTCTGGGGTGGTTTGAGATATTTTAAAATGGTTTCTGACCTGAATACATATGTATTGCCATCAGCACTTACTCTGAGTTTTGCTGGATATAAGAGGGCAAATGTTATGTTGTTATCAAAGTGGTGCTTACAAATAGGAGTCAATTCTCTGCGTTTTTGAGTGACAGAGGTGGAGAAGTCTTGAAAGTCACCCACTTGGAGAGGGCGTCGTTTGCGATACGCCATCAGCACAATTTCTTTGTCTCTATAGTTTAGAAATTTTGCAATGACTGGACGAGGTCTATTGTCTCGAGCTTCTCTATCAGGTCCTATATGATGCTCCCTTTCAATCATGACTGTACCAGATGCAGTGAGAACATTTAATATGTATATTATATCAGTTCTAAGTAAATCTATCAGATCTGTACTTTATTATTTTGGGGATACCAATGAAACGTAAGTTGCTCCTCGTAGATCTATTTTCCAAATCTTCTGAATTTAGCAACATGTATTAACGCTCTAACTACAGACAGAAACTTCACTGACATTTGCCAATCTCTTGCAGAGGCAAACTGGTCAGAGAGGCACATAGCGCACAGCGCACAACTCAAGTATAAATGTATTAACGTGATTACGGATTTTCTGTGCAATTCATCATTGTCTTGCAGCAATACATGATACTATGTAATCTACTAGATATCTAACTATACTCTACCGGACGCTGCACTTCGCAAATCGTACTAACACCTGACTATAGGCACAGACATTTCCCTGACACTTACCAATTGCCCACAGAGGCAAATTGGCCAGTGAGTACGGAGCGCACAGCTAGGCACAACCTAGCAAGAAGTGCAGCAATACTGAACTGCAAATACAGAGATTCTCTGTGATTTATCAAACTTTTTGCAGTAATATATGATGCTCTGTAACTACTCAATATATGCAACAGTTATTTCTGCAAGTAATCTATTTGGTGGATACTATATGTAACAAAGTGTAATAACGCCCAAACCGCAGGCGCAGACACTTCCCTGACATTTGCCAATCTCTCGCAGAGGCAAATTGGTCAGTGAGTACACAGCGCACAATTCAGCAATAATTGTATTAACGCTAATTGCAAATACAGAGAGTTTTTTCTGTGACTTGTCCTGTTGTATCCTGAACACTATTAGCAACACCAGGACCTATAGTCAGTTCCACTCATCTGTTTGAAAATAACTTGCAAATTATATCTATTACGTGACACTGTGATTTCACTGACAACATCCCGCTCTATTTACATGGTTTCTCTCATTCTGTCACCTACTGCATTTAATTTTTCTGTGAGTGTACCCCAAAATCAGAATCAACACTTGCGACAGGTGACAGGAAAGCAGAAAACTGTAACCTATGTATATTCCTTCTGGGTGACACCTGATACTCATCTGTCATTCTATGCCAACAAGGCAGATGAGACAGCAGAATGATACCAGTCTGAACAACCCCAGTTACTCTTTAACCTTTTGAGGTACGCAGCACCTTGGAACTCCTCTGCCTACGCAGGTTCAGTGTGAACACGCTCAGTCAAAACAGCCGGGTGAAATATCTGCTCTGCATATATACTGCAACAGTGACACTCTGAGCAGTACATATATGACTCAACAGAGGGTTCACACCACTTTTTATATATTACCTATCCCTACAGTGCTATAGGTACAAATTGAACCAACTCTCATTCAGTATTTGACGTTAACACATGATACTGAAAAGCAGAAAGGTTCCACTCATTCTCCCTGTACTATCCCTTGCAGGTCAAACTATAAACCTTCTCAGAGGAACAGAATCATTTCTGAGCCTGTGCTGCAATAGTATCTACTTACGGTCAACACACAAATCACTGGTTATACTGTTACTAAATGTTGAAACAATAGTTAAAGTAACTGTTTATATTAGAAGTCAGAGCCGCAGCATAAGAATTCAATGTCATTATAGACCTTTCTGCTCTTTATTTCTGGATCAGAAAGCAGGAGAACTAGTGCTGGGACAAGGAGCAGTAAATACCCCCAATATCGAAATAGGGTAATTCACAATACTGATCTCCTATTCTTTCAGTGATATATTCGCAAACTGGAACAATCTGGGAAACCAGAGGAAAAAGTATATAACCCTCTGTTTGACAAACTTTGATCAAATACTATAATGAACTTGATCATGTATTTATTATTATTGTTGTTTTGTATTGACAAGCACCATTCGTTTTAAGGTATACCTAATAAAAGTTAGTTTTTTAAATTCAAACACCACTATATCTATTAAATTAATAAAGAGTGCCCTGGAAAAGACATAATCAGTCTTTCTTTTTCTTACACCCCTGTGAGAAAAAATCTCCCCCATAACAGAGTTTTCCTGAACTTGTTCTGGGAGCACCACCAACCCTGTAACATACATGAACTCAAATCTCTAATGTTTTCTTATGTTGGTTTTCTTGATATATAAAAATAATTATCTCTAAGTTTATGTGCGGACTCCCAAAAGTCTAGTACACATCATCCAGACGCGGCATGCGGTGCGGGAAGCACAGGCACCCATAGAACCGTCACCCGCTGCTGTAACATGCGTCATCCAGATGTGGCATACGGCGCGGGAAGCACAGGCACCCATAGAACCGTCACCCGCTGCTGTAACATGCATCATCCAGACGAGGCATGCGGTGCGGGAAGCACAGGCACCCATAGAACCGTCACCCGCTGCTGTAACATGCATCATCCAGACGAGGCATGCGGTGCGGGAAGCACAGGCACCCATAGAACCGTCACCCGCTGCTGTAACATGCGTCATCCAGATATGGCATACTGCGCGGGAAGCACAGGCACCCGGAGAACCGTCACCCGCTGCTGTAACATGCATCATCCAGACGAGGCATGCGGTGCGGGAAGCACAGGCACCCATAGAACCGTCACCCGCTGCTGTAACATACATCATCCAGATGTGGCATGCGGCGCGGGAAGCACAGGCACCCATAGAACCGTCACCCGCTGCTGTAACATGCGTCATCCAGATATGGCATACTGCGCGGGAAGCACAGGCACCCGGAGAACCGTCACCTGCTGCTGTAACATGCGTCATCCAGATATGGCATGCGGTGCGGGAAGCACAGGCACCCAGAGAACAGTCACCCGCTGCTGTAACATGCGTCATCCAGACGAGGCATGCGGTGCGGGAAGCACAGGCACCCAGAGAACCGTCACCCGCTGCTGTAACATGCATCATCCAGATGTGGCATGCGGCGCGGGAAGCACAGGCACCCATAGAACCGTCACCCGCTGCTGTAACATGCGTCATCCAGACGAGGCATGCGGTGCGGGAAGCACAGGCACCCAGAGAACAGTCACCCGCTGCTGTAACATGCGTCATCCAGACGAGGCATGCGGTGCGGGAAGCACAGGCACCCATAGAACCGTCACCCGCTGCTGTAACATGCGTCATCCAGATGTGGCATGCGGTGCGGGAAGCACAGGCACCCGGAGAACCGTCACCTGCTGCTGTAACATGCGTCATCCAGACGAGGCATGCGGTGCGGGAAGCACAGGCACCCGGAGAACCGTCACCTGCTGCTGTAACATGCGTCATCCAGACGAGGCATGCGGTGCGGGAAGCACAGGCACCCGGAGAACCGTCACCTGCTGCTGTAACATGCGTCATCCAGATGTAGCATGCGGTGCGGGAAGCACAGGCACCCAGAGAACAGTCACCCGCTACAGTTTTCCAAGTTTGCAGTCAGTGATTGGGACATTGATAAAGAAGCTTTTTAAAGGAGTTGTAAACTCCATGATTTACCCAGGCAGGAATGGATCAGACACCTAGTGCCCACACTGCATGGAGAGGAACGGGAGGCCTCTCACGGAGTGGCCACATAGGACTGTGGAGTTAATGATGAAGTCAGAGGCCCTACCAGAAAAAGTTCCAGGTGGCTACTCTGCTTTAATCAACAGTGGCTCCCGGTGGCTGGTCTTCAATACCCTCAACAGTGACTCCTGGTGGCTGGTCTTCAATACCCTCAACAGTGGCTCCTGGTGGCTGGTCTTCAATACCCTCAACAGTGGCTCCTGGTGGCTGGTCTTCAATACCCTCAACAGTGGCTCCTGGTGGCCGGTCGCCACCACCCTCAATAGTGGCTCCCAGTGGCTTTTCTTCACCACCCTCAATAATGGCTCCCACCACCCTCAATAATGGCTCCTTGTGGCTGGCTTCCACCACCCTCAATAATGGCTCCTTGTGGCTGGCTTCCACCACCCTCAATATTGGCCCCTGGTGGCTGGTATCCACCACCCTGTCACAGCCCCTTGGATCACAGGTCGTACTTACTGGGTGCGAGGGCGCTGGAGGTGAGAGTGGCAGCGGCATGGTCCTGGGTCGGTGGAGACCTTGAGCAGCAGGGACAGCTGAGTAAGCAGCTTCCTGCGGAGTTGGTGTCTTGGGGCAGATTTATTAAGCTCGGTGAAGTGATAAACTGTCTGGTTTTTATCACCGGCCAATCAGCTCCTACCTGTGAAGCTACAGGCTTGGTTTAAAAAATGACAGGTAGGAACTGATTGGTCTGTGATAAAAAACAGACACTTTATCACTTCACCGAGCTTAATAAATCTACCCCTCAGTGAATTGGCCGGAACAAACGTGCGGCTTCCAACAGGTGTAATCTTCCTAGGAGGCACGCTCCGTCCTGAAGGTCTTCTTAAAGGGTCAGTATTATTAATTGATGTCATCCAGGTGACCTGTAGCAGAATCCACCTATAAAAGGAAATTCCTGGCAGACTTTCTGCCAGAGGGGATGCAGTTAATATCCCAGCGGTCGGGATCCCGGCGTTCAGAATCCCGACCGCCGAAATACCTACACATTCTCCCTCCTGGGGTGTCCACTACACCCCTGGAGGGAGAATAAATTAGTGTGCCGAGCGTAGCGACGCACCAGGCCCGCTGCGTGGCGAGCGCAGCGAGCCCGCAAGGGGGGGGCGATCCACGTCCCCCCCTTGTCGGCATTTCGGCTGTTGGGATTCCGGCGTCGGGATTCTGAACGCCGGGATCCAGTACTGAATCCCTGCCAGAGTATAGATCCCCACAACTGCTCCAGCATTCTCAGTGTTCTCTAATATGCCGATTACTAGTTATAGGCTTCGGCTATTCTCTTAACTGTTCTTCAGCTTAATCCTTCTGTACTGCATATCATGACCACTGGTGTATGACCCAGGCTGAACTTTGACCTGCCTACGTTTGCTCCTTTGGTTCCTGTCTTGAATTCTAGTTTCTGCCCAGGCTAGACAACCAGCAGAATGCCAACACCTCACCCTATTACTCTATCTACCGACTCCAAGAGGACCGCGACCGGTGTGTAGGTTACATCAAAGTACAAATCCCGATTGGAGAAGTCACACGTGAACAGTCAACACGGTAAGATTCCGCACCTCTGTATAAGGTCTCGCCATCCCAACTTGGTAATTGCTTGCACACATTTTGCAACACACCCTCAATAGTGGCTGATTGTAACCTCCATAAATACTAGATCTTGTTGACTACTCTCTGCTCCCATCAATAGTATCTCCCAGTGGCTACTATCAATAGTGAAACCCTGGTGTCTGCTTTCCGTCAGTCCTACTGACTCATGGTGGCTGCTCTAGTGCAGCTATCAATACGGTCTCCCCTCCACCATCAATAACGTCTCCCGGGAGCTGCGGTACGCCACCATCAATAACGTCTCCCGGGAGCTGCGGTACGCCACCATCAATAACGGCTCCCGGGAGCTGCGGTACGCCACCACCAACAACGTCTCCCGGGAGCTGCGGTACGCCACCACCAACAACGTCTCCCGGGAGCTGCGGTACGCCACCACCAACAACGTCTCCCGGGAGCTGCGGTACGCCACCACCAACAACGTCTCCCGGGAGCTGCGGTACGCCACCATCAATAACGGCTCCCGGGAGCTGCGGTACGCCACCATCAATAACGTCTCCCGGGAGCTGCGGTACGCCACCATCAATAACGTCTCCCGGGAGCTGCGGTACGCCACCATCAATAACGTCTCCCGGGAGCTGCGGTACGCCACCATCAATAACGTCTCCCGGGAGCTGCGGTACGCCACCATCAATAACGTCTCCCGGGAGCTGCGGTACGCCACCACCAACAAAAGGTGGATAACAGTTATCCTTCACCATCAATAGCGGCTTCTCATCACCATCGCTCGGCTCAATCTTCCAGCTCTCTACTAGATTCCCCCTTACCCATAAACATCTCAGCACCTACACTTACTACTTTAGGCCCTGGATACTCAGCGTACACACCTGTCTATCTCCATTTTCTTCTTTGCCCCCACCTTAAACCAACCTGCACCACAGGTGGAGAAGTCAGGACACTACAGGTGGAGAATCCCCAGTACGATGGGAATGGTGGACACTACAGGCGGAGAATCCTTGGTACATGGATGGGAATGGCGGACAATAGTCAGGACATCCCCGGTACATGGATGGGAATGGCGGTCAATAGTCAGGACATCCCCGGTACATGGATGGGAATGGCGGACAATAGTCAGGACATCCCCGGTACATGGATGGGAATGGCGGACAATAGTCAGGACATCCCCGGTACATGGATGGGAATGGCGGACAATAGTCAGGACATCCCCGGTACATGGATGGGAATGGCGGACAATAGTCAGGACATCCCCGGTACATGGATGGGAATGGCGGACAATAGTCAGGACATCCCCGGTACATGGATGGGAATGGCGGACAATAGTCAGGACATCCCCGGTACATGGATGGGAATGGCTGACAGTGAGGACACCACAGGCGGAGAATCCTTGGTACATGGATAGGAATGGCGGTTAATAAGAGTCAGGACACCACAGGCTGCTTTGTACACAACTGTATAGATTTATTTATACAGGGAAGATTGTACAGAAAGTTTTAGCGTAAAAATCCAAAATACAACTCACTATAAACAAGTCAAAGTTTAATATACAAATGAATTAGTGCCAAGCACTTCCCTTCCCACCTGCGCTGTGCAAAGCCGCCTCTAGGGGATGAAGGACGGTCTCCTCACATAACCACCAACCACTGCAAACGGTGCAAGTACTTCTGGGATCCCCAAACAGACAATATACAGTACAACATACAGGAAGTCATAGCATCAGAACACTTCCTGCATAGTGCGGAATACAGGGGCCCCAATCACATGCTATTATACGGCAGCGACGAGACAGGTGCCTGGACCAGCCCCCTCTGGTGTAGAGTTCTTGCTACAGTGACATATGCCCAATTTCCGAGCAGTGTGGTCAGTTTTCCAGAGCAAATTGTGTAATATATATATATATATATATAGTTTCTTGTTGCCTATATTTGCTGTAAGTAGAATGAAAAGACTACGCATAAGGCAGAAGTAGGACCCCAAGTCATTCCTCGCGCATGTCACAGTATCCCCAACCTGACCCTTTGTTTTTCACCATTTACACCTGAACCATTGAATTTCGCCATACCTATGTAACCCTTGCATTTCACCACCTTACATTTTGACCCCTTGCACTTTGCCAAACTGACATATGTACCTTGCATTTTGCCATCTTACATTTTGCCAGCTTGCATTTCGCACACAACACTCAGACTTGCCTCTAATACTGCAAACATATTGCTTTGTATCCCTTAAAAACCAATACTGGGCCTGTACTTTGTGTAGGACATAGAACCGCCACCTTTGGACCCTACTAAGTGCCCCATGAGAGGACACCTGGCTCCCCGCCACCCTGGAAACAAAATGACTTATCTGAAGCATGAAAATAACCCGTCTCCCATCAGCCAATCTCCTTCTACTGGCACAGACTGATCAATTCTCCATGAGGATCAACTATTGCAGGATAAACTGAGTGTGAATAGAAGGGAGAGCAATTCCTGGGGTCGCACAGGGTAACTACAGACCCACAGTCACAGCAGTAAGGTAACCGTGTGTGTGTGACAATCTAATCTTTTTACAGTTGGGGGAGGGGTACATGTAGGGCCGGTACGACAGATGGGGGAGGGGCACATGTAGGGCCGGTACGACAGATGGGGGAGGGGCGCATGTAGGGCCTGTATGACAGATGGGGGAGGGGCACATGTAGGGCCTGTATGACAGATGGGGGAGGGGCACATGTAGGGCCTGTATGACAGATGGGGGAGGGGTACATGTAGGGCCGGTACGACAGATTGGGGAGGGGCGCATGTAGGGCCTGTATGACAGATGGGGGAGGGGCACATGTAGGGCCGTTACGACAGATTGGGGAGGGGCGCATGTAGGGCCTGTATGACAGATGGGGGAGGGGCACATGTAGGGCCGGTACGACAGATTGGGGAGGGGCGCATGTAGGGCCTGTATGACAGATGGGGGATGGGCACATGTAGGGCCGTTACGACAGATTGGGGAGGGGCGCATGTAGGGCCTGTATGACAGATGGGGGAGGGGCACATGTAGGGCCTGTATGACAGATGGGGGAGGGGCACATGTAGGGCCAGTATGACAGATGGGGGAGGGGCGCATGTAGGGCCGGTATGACAGATGGGGGAGGGGCACACGTAGGGCCGGTATGACAGATGGGGGAGGGGCACACGTAGGGCCGGTATGACAGATAGGGGGGGGGGCACACGTAGGGCCGGTATGACAGATGGGGGAGGGGCAAGCGTAGGACCGGTATGACAGATGTGGGAGGGGCACATGTAGGGCCAGTATGACAGATGGGGGAGTGGCAGATGTAGGGCCGGTATGACAGATGGGGGAGGGGCACATGTAGGGCCGGTATGACAGATGGGGGAGGGGCACAAAAAGGGTCGGGTTTGACAGATGGGGAGGGGTGCTTGTAGGATGGGGAGGGGTGCTTGTAGGTCAGGAACAATCTGCAATACATCTGACTGTAACCTGAAGGCCAGTACGTGTACTCCTAGCACCCCAAGAACTGTCCTTCGTATCCTTCTAACACACTTGAGTTTCCGTCCTCAGTATATTGCCCGCTATGTCCTCCTGCGTGGTGACAGCCAGAGATACACCTGCTGGGAGGGTTTGGAGATGGCGGAGAGTAATGGGTGTCCAGCCTCAGCTTGGGGAGAAGTCCATCCTGCAGCCCAGCCACCTCTTATGTCTGATACCACTATTTAGAGTCACCCCTGGGGGCTCCAGAGTCTACGAGATCCCAGAACCTTCTGACTTGTTCTGAGAGTCCCAGGAGAGGAGGGAGAGGGTCGGATCTTCAGAGTAATCTCCAGCGTCGTCCCCGTCTAGCTCCAGCAGGATGGGAAGGTCTGAACCCGGGGAGTTCATCAGGATAAGCGGCTGCCCCGTATAATGGACGATCTGTTTCCCTAAGAGACGGGACATTGGGCAGAGTGGTATTATGTCAGGGGCGGAAGGAGTGGGGGGTGAGAGGTGAGAAGAGCAGGGATGGAAGGGGGTGAGGATACGGGGGATAGAGGCGTGAGGGGAGGGAGAAGAAGGGAAGACAGAAGGGAGAATTAGGGATAGAGGGGTGAGTAGAGGGGCCGATAGTGGGGGGGATAGGTGGTGTGAGGAGAGGGGTAGGTACAGGGGGAATAGGTGGTGTGAGGAGAGGGGCAGATAAAGGTGGTGTGAGGAGAGGGGCAGATAGAGGGGGATATGTGGTGTGAGGAGAGGGGCAGATACAGGGGGGGGATAGATGGTGTGAGGAGAGGGGCCGATACAGGGGGGGGATAGATGGTGTGAGGAGAGGGGCCGATAGTGGGGGGATAGGTGGTGTGAGGAGAGGGGCAGATAGAGGGGTGGGGGGGGTGGGAGGGGTGAGGAGAGGGGCAGATAGAGGGGGGATAGGTGATGTGAGGAGAGGGGCAGATAGAGGGGGGATAGGTGATGTGAGGAGAGGGGCCGATAGTGGGGGGATAGGTGGTGTGAGCAGAGGGGCAGATAGTGGGGGGATAGGTGGTGTGAGCAGAGGGGCAGATAGTGGGGGGATAGGTGGTGTGAGGAGAGGGGCCGATAGTGGGGGGATAGGTGGTGTGAGCAGAGGGGCAGATAGAGGGGGGATAGGTGGTGTGAGGAGAGGGGCAGATAGAAGGGGGGATAGGTGGTGTGAGGAGAGGGGCAGATAGAGGGGGGGATAGGTGGTGAGAGGGGCAGATAGAGGGGGGGATAGGCGGTGTGAGGAGAGGGGCAGATAGAGGGGGGATAGGTGGCGTGAGGAGAGGGGATAGGTGGCGTGAGGAGAGGGGCAGATAGAGGGGGATAGGTGGCGTGAGGAGAGGGGCATTTAGAGGAGGGATAGGTGGTGTGAGGAGAGGGGCATTTAGAGGGGGGATAGGTGGTGTGAGGCGAGGGGCATTTAGAGGGGGGATAGGTGGTGTGAGGAGAGGGGCCGATAGAGGGGGGATAGGTGGTGTGAGGAGAGGGGCATTTAGAGGGGGGGGGGGGGATAGGTGGTGTGAGGAGAGGTGTAGATAGAGGGGTGGATAGGTGATGTGACGAGAGGGGCATTTAGAGGGGGGGGGATAGGTGGTGTGAGGAGAGGTGTAGATAGAGGGGTGGATAGGTGATGTGACGAGAGGGGCATTTAGAGGGGGAAATATGGTGTGAGAAGAGGGGACGATAGTGTGTGTGTGGGGGGGGGGGTAGGAGGGGGCCAGATAGAGGGGGGATAGGTGGTGTGAGGAGAGGGGGCAGATAGAGGGGGGATAGGTGGTGTGAGGAGAGGGGGCAGATAGAGGGGGGGATAGGTGGTGTGAGGAGAGGGGGCAGATAGAGGGGGGGATAGGTGGTGTAAGGAGAGGGGCAGATAGAGGGGGGGATAGGTGGTGTGAGGAGAGGGGCAGATAGAGGGGGGATAGGTGGTGTAAGGAGAGGGGCAGATAGAGGGGGGGATAGGTGGTGTGAGGAGAGGGGCAGATAGAGGGGGGATAGGTGGCGTGAGGAGAGGGGCAGATAGAGGGGGGATAGGTGGTGTGAGGAGAGGGGGCAGATAGAGGGGGGGATAGGTGGTGTGAGGAGAGGGGCAGGTAGAGGGGGGGATAGGTGGTGTAAGGAGAGGGGCAGATAGAGGGGGGGATAGGTGGTGTAAGGAGAGGGATATATAGAGGGGGGATAGGTGGTGTAAGGAGAGGGGCAGATAGAGGGGGGAATAGGTGGAGTGACGAGAGGGGCAGATAGAGGGGTACCTGCATCCGCTGCACTTGTATCCGCCTCTGAAAACTTCTGTTCCTGGTACGACAACAGCTCCTGGATCTGTGTAACACACACACACACACACACACAAACACACGTGTCACAGAGCCCCTGCTAGTAACCACCGTATAATCCCTGGCTACAGCGCCCCCTAGGAGCACCACAGTGTATGTACAGAGCATACTCACACTTGCCAGGCTGGAGTCCAGGTCTGAGAGCGGTAGATCTGGGACACTCAGCGAAGGACTGAAGAGCTGCAAGAGATCAGAGAGCGGTTATAGGGACTCAGATGGGAGGAACGGGGGAGACACATACCGGGAACAGATACATGTGATACACGGAGCCAGTGCTACATAAGGGAGGGTTACACGCGATACACGGAGCCAACACTGTATAAGGGAGGGTTACACGCGATACACGGAGCCAGCGCTGCATAAGGGAGGGTTACACGCGATACACGGAGCCAGCGCTGCATAAGGGAGGGTTACACGCGATACACGGAGCCAGCACTGCATAAGGGAGGGTTACACGCGATACACGGAGCCAGCGCTGCATAAGGGAGGGTTACACGCGATACACGGAGCCAGCGCTGCATAAGGGAGGGTTACACGCGATACACGGAGCCAGCGCTGCATAAGGGAGGGTTACACGCGATACACGGAGCCAGCGCTGCATAAGGGAGGGTTACACGCGATACACGGAGCCAGCGCTGCATAAGGGAGGGTTACACGCGATACACGGAGCCAGCGCTGCATAAGGGAGGGTTACACGCGATACACGGAGCCAGTGCTACATAAGGGAGGGTTACACGCGATACACTGAGCCAGCGCTGCATAAGGGAGGGTTACACGCGATACACGGAGCCAGCGCTGCATAAGGGAGGGTTACACGCGATACACGGAGCCAGTGCTGCATAAGGGAGGGTTACACGCGATACACGGAGCCAGCGCTGCATAAGGGAGGGTTACACGCTATACACGGAGCCAGCTCTGCATAAGGGAGGGTTACACGCGATACACTGAGCCAGCGCTGCATAAGGGAGGGTTACACGCGATACACAGAGCCAGCTCTGCATAAGGGAGGGTTACACGCAATACACTGAGACAGCGATACATAAGGAAGGGTTACACGCAATACACGGAGCCAGCGCTGCATAAGGGAGGGTTACACGCGATACACGGAGCCAGTGCTACATAAGGGAAGGCTACACGCAATACACGGAGCCAGTGCTGCATAAGGGAGGGTTACACGCAATACACGGAGCCAGTGCTACATAAGGGAAGGCTACACGCGATACACGGAGCCAGCTCTGCATAAGGGAGGGTTACACGCGATACACGGAGCCAGTGCTACATAAGGGAGGGTTACACGCGATACACGGAGCCAGTGCTACATAAGGGAGGGTTACACGGAGCCAGCGATACATAACGGAGGGTTCCACGCGATACACGGAGCCAGCGATACATAACGGAGGGTTACACGCGATACACGGAGCCAGCGATACATAACGGAGGGTTCCACGCGATACACGGAGCCAGCGATACATAACGGGGGGTTACACGCGATACACTGAGCCAGTCCTACATAAGGGAGGGTTACACGCTATACACGGAGCCATCGTTACATAAAGGGAGGGTTACACGGAGCCAGTGCTGCATAAGGGAGGGTTACACGCGATACACGGAGCCAGTGCTACATAAGGGAGGGTTACACGCGATACACGGAGCCAGTGCTACATAAGGGAGGGTTACACGCGATACACGGAGCCAGTGCTACATAAGGGATGGTTACACGCGATACACGGAGCCAGTGCTACATAAGGGATGGTTACACGCGATACACGGAGCCAGTGCTACATAATGGAGGGTTACACGCGATACACGGAGCCAGTGCTACATAAGGGAGGGTTACACGCGATACATGGAGCCAGCGCTGCATAAGGGAGGGTTACACGCGATACACGGAGCCAGCGCTGCATAAGGGAGGGTTACACGCGATACATGGAGCCAGTGCTGCATAAGGGAGGGTTACACGCGATACACGGAGCCAGCGCTGCATAAGGGAGGGTTACACGCGATACACGGAGCCAGCGCTGCATAAGGGAGGGTTACACGCGATACACGGAGCCAGCGCTGCATAAGGGAGGGTTACACGCGATACACGGAGCCAGTGCTGCATAAGGGAGGGTTACACGCGATACACTGAGCCAGCGCTGCATAAGGGAGGGTTACACGCGATACACGGAGCCAGCGCTGCATAAGGGAGGGTTACACGCGATACACGGAGCCAGTGCTACATAAGGGAGGGTTACACGCGATACACTGAGCCAGCGCTGCATAAGCGATACACGGAGCCAGTGCTGCATAAGGGAGGGTTACACGCGATACACGGAGCCAGCGCTGCATAAGGGAGGGTTACACGCTATACACGGAGCCAGCTCTGCATAAGGGAGGGTTACACGCGATACACTGAGCCAGCGCTGCATAAGGGAGGGTTACACGCGATACACAGAGCCAGCTCTGCATAAGGGAGGGTTACACGCAATACACTGAGACAGCGATACATAAGGAAGGGTTACACGCAATACACGGAGCCAGCGCTGCATAAGGGAGGGTTACACGCGATACACGGAGCCAGTGCTACATAAGGGAAGGCTACACGCAATACACGGAGCCAGTGCTGCATAAGGGAGGGTTACACGCAATACACGGAGCCAGTGCTGCATAAGGGAGGGTTACACGCAATACACGGAGCCAGTGCTACATAAGGGAAGGCTACACGCGATACACGGAGCCAGCTCTGCATAAGGGAGGGTTACACGCGATACACGGAGCCAGTGCTACATAAGGGAGGGTTACACGCGATACACGGAGCCAGTGCTACATAAGGGAGGGTTACACGGAGCCAGCGATACATAACGGAGGGTTCCACGCGATACACGGAGCCAGCGATACATAACGGAGGGTTCCACGCGATACACGGAGCCAGCGATACATAACGGAGGGTTACACGCGATACACTGAGCCAGTCCTACATAAGGGAGGTTTACACGCTATACACGGAGCCATCGTTACATAAAGGGAGGGTTACACGGAGCCAGTGCTGCATAAGGGAGGGTTACACGCGATACACGGAGCCAGTGCTACATAAGGGAGGGTTACACGCGATACACGGAGCCAATGCTACATAAGGGAGGGTTACACGCGATACACGGAGCCAGTGCTACATAAGGGATGGTTACACGCGATACACGGAGCCAGTGCTACATAATGGAGGGTTACACGCGATACACGGAGCCAGTGCTACATAAGGGAGGGTTACACGCTATACACGGAGCCATCGTTACATAAAGGGAGGGTTACACGGAGCCAGCGATACATAACGGAGGGTTACACGCGATACAGATAGCCAGCACTACATAAGGGAGGGTTACACGCAATACACGGAGCCAGCGCTACGTAAATGGAGGGTTGCACATGATACACGGAGCCAGCGCTGTATAAGGGAGGGTTACACGCGATACACGGAGCCAGTGCTGCATAAGGGAAGGTTACACGCAATACACGGAGCCAGTGCTACATAAGGGAGGGTTACACGCGATACACGGAGCCAGTGCTACATAAGGGAGGGTTACACGCGATACACAGAGCCAGTGCTACATAAGGGAGGGTTACACGCGATACACGGAGCCACTGCTACATAAGGGAGGGTTACACGCGATACACGGAGCCAGTGCTACATAACGGAGGGTTGCACGCGATACACGGAGCCAGCGCTACATAACGGAGGGTTACACGCGATACACAGAGCCAGCGCTACATAAGGGAGGGTTAAACGCGATACAGATAGCCAGCACTACATAAGGGAGGGTTACACGCAATACACGGAGCCAGCGCTACGTAAATGGAGGGTTGCACGTGATACATGGAGTGAAGAACATGTAGGGGACACTCACATCAAGAAGTGCGCTGGAGTCCATGCTGAAGCTGTGTCCACTGAACATACTCTGCAGACTGTCCAGCCCGGAGTCTATTATATCCACATGGTCGGTTAGGTCGTTCCTGCACCGGAGACAGCACACGTCATACAGGGGAGCCGAGAGCTGGGGGTAGGTGTGTGTGTGTATGGGTGTGCACATGTATGTATAACGAGAGTTATGGCAGACCTACCTTCAGTTAACGCTTTCTTCGAGGTCAAATGGTCCCCACACAGGGTAACATCGGGGTGTAGGCGGATCCAGAGGACCGTGGCACCAATCAGCAAAGCTTTGACTCATCCCAGGATGCACAGCTCCTCTCCCCTATAACCCCGCCTCCATGCTCAGCTCCTCAGTTTTGTTAGCCAGCCAATAGCAGGAAGAAGACAGATAAGAACATACCAGAACACTCACAGAGTGGGGGAAGTAGTGACCAAGGTCGTATATCAGACGGAATACCTCAGGCCTATAAGGGTGGGTGCCCTGTGGGTACCATGAACCTTGAAGAAAGAGCGTTAACCAATGGTAATTCTACCATAACACTCGCTTTCATCTTCGGGTTCTATGGTCCCACAGGGTGACATCGGGAATGTCCAAAAGCAGTACTGAAGGGAGGGTACCCGCCTGAGGTGTCAGAAGGACCCTACGACCAAAGGAAGCATCCTGGGAGGCAAACGTGTCAAATGCATAGAATCTAGTGACTGTGTGAACAGATGACCACGTTACGGCCTTGCACAGTTGTTCAGCGGACGCACCACGGCGTGCCGCCCATGAGGCACCTACCGACTTGGTAGAAAGTGCATGAATAGATGGTGGTAATGGAAGATCAGCTTGCTGGTAGGCCTGCTGAATGACCAATCCTATCCAATGATCATATCGCTGGCCAGCCCCTTTTGTGGAACACGTAGAGCACATATAATGCCTCTGACTTCCCAACAGAAGCAGTACGGTCAAAGTATGTAGTTAGAGCCGTAGCTACAGCCAAAGGACGCTCAGCCGGAGACAGATCCTCTGAGCTGAAGGCATGGACAAAGATTTCCTGGTTCATATGAAATCTGGAGACTACTTTAGGGAGGTGAGTAGCTCTGGTTCTCAGAACCGCCCTGTCCGAGTGGAAGATAAGAAACGGGGGACAGCATGACAGGACAGTCAAGTCTGATACACCTCTAGCAGACGCAATCGCCAATGGAAAACCGTCTTAGCTGTGAGCCATTTGTATTCCACTGTGTACAGTGGTTGGAAAGGAGCCTGCAAAACCAAGGACAGATCCCACGGTGTTGGCGGTACATATGGAGGATGGATACGTATCACTGCTTGGAGGAAAGTACGTATGTCTGGGATCAATGCAATGTTCCGTTGGAACCAGATGGAAAGGGCTGAGAGATGCACTTTCAATGAAGCTAGTCACAGACCCAGGTCTAAGTCTCTGTTTAGAAAAGCAAGTCCAGGTAGTCTTGTCATAGCCCCGAGCCGCACACCAGGAGAAATATGTATGCCATACTCTATAGTATATTCTGGCAGACGCGGGTTTACGAGCTCTGAGCATTGCCGGATGACTTCTTTTTTTTTATAATATCAGACTCAAGCACCATGCCGTCAAAGACCAGCACTGTAGATCTGGGTGTAGCCAGGGCCCCTGACTAAAGGCCCCCATACACTAGGGCTACTACGCCCCCGACTTCCCCCTGAGCTTCCCCGGCAGCTCCCCGGGGGAGCTTGATTAGATTGGCACTTGATGTGCCATTTTTTATATGTGATAAATCGTCTCGATTTATCACATGTAAAAAACCCGGGGAGCAGGGGGGGGGGGGTGCTACAGAGCTGGGAGCTGGTGGGAGCTGGGGACGCTGCGGGGGACACAGGCGGCATAGAGCCGGGCAGGGGGAGCCGGCCGGGAGCTGTCAGTAATGAATAAAAAAAAAAAAAAGCCCATACAATGAATGGGCGGCCTGTGATTGGCTGCTGAGCGCTCTCTCAGCCAATTGCTGACTGGCTGAGAGAGCGCTTAGCCAATCACAGGCCGCCCATGCATTGTATGGGCTTTTTTTTCTTTTTTTATTCATTACTGACAGCTCCCGGCCGGCTCCCCCTGCCCGGCTCTATGCCGCCTGTGTCCCCCGCAGCGTCCCCAGCCCCCCCTGCTCCCTCCACCGCCGCGCCGCCCCACTAGGTCCCAAGTCGGGTGGTCGGACGTGCAGCAGGTCCGACCACCCGACGCAGATCCGATGCGCACGGGACCGCGCATCGGATCTGAGGGGACATCAAAACTAGCCGATTTTGGTCCGATTTCGGCCAGATCCGACTGATCTGGCCGAAATCTGACCAAAATCGGCTAGTGTATGGGGGCCTTTAGTCCAATCGGAGAGGTAAACAAAACGGTTGTTGTACTGACAGACATTGCAGATCTACAAACTAGTGACATTGAGGCCAGGCTGGGGCTATCACTATGAGACCCCGCCCTCCTGTTTGAATTTCCTGAGAACCCTGGGTATCATAGACACCAGAGGAAAGGCGTATGGAAGACAAAACTTCCATGGAATCGAAAGAGTGTCCGTGAAGATAGCTTGAGGATCCCTGGATCGCAGCCCGTACACTGAGATTTTGTACTCGTGACGGGATGCCATGAGATCCACGCCTGGAGGACCCCACACGTTTTACTGAAAGGGAAAAGACCTCTGGATGGAGTGACCACTCTCCCGGATGAACATCTTGTTGACTTAGGAAGTCTACTTCCCAATTCAGTATTCCGGGAATGAACACAGCCGACAATGCAAGGAGATGGTGTTCTGCCCAAGTCAGAATTCTGGACACATCTTGGATGGCTGCTGCACTGCAAGCGCCCCCTTGGCCGTTTATGTAAGACCCTGTTGCGGCATTGTCTGACCGAACCTGTACTGGTCTGTTCTGAAGAAGTACTGGGAGCGTTGTATACTGCCCGTAGCTCCAAGACGTGACAGACGCTTCTGAGCAGGACCACACGCCCTGCAAGGATCGGGATTCTACTACGGCTCCCCAGCCGGAGGCTGGAGTCGGTAGTTAAGAGAATCCAATTGATGAACCAAAATGGTTGTCCTTTGTTCAGATGGGATAGTTGGAGCCACTACTGGAGGGATGACCAAACTTCTGGAGTCAGTCATGAACGTGGTTCTGATCCAATGATGCTGCCCATCCCATTTTAGGAGGATGTGACACTATAGAGGGCGTGAGTGAAAATGAGCCCATTCAACCATGTTGAATGATGCCATAGGCCCAGGATCTGCATTGCCAGATGGACCGAGACTCTGGGATGTTGAAGGAATTGGTGTTTCCTCTGTTGCAGTCTGACATTTGTCTGGCGTTAGATATAGCCCAGTGGTAGCCAACTCCAGTCCTCGAGAGCTACCAACAGTTCACATTTTCCAGACAACCTACAGTAGCTGCTGCACAGGTGGAACTAATTACTTCACTTGTGATTCTGTGAGGAGATCTGGAAAACATTAACTGTTGGTCGCTCTCGAGGACTGGAGTTGGCTACCCCAGATATAGCCTCTTTACATGGGAGTCCAGCAGTGCCCCCAGATGCAGCATCCAATTGAGAATCCATCCATGCTGCTGAAGAACAGCTAGTATTGTCTGCAGGTGTGCGGACAGGACCTCCTGCGATTTGGCCACTACGAGTAGGTCATCCAGGTAAGGGAACACTCCGATGCCCTGTTGTCTGCAGGTGTGCGGACAGGACCTCCTGCGATTTGGCCACTACGAGTAGGTCATCCAGGTAAGGGAACACTCCGATGCCCTGTTGTCTGCAGGTGTGCGGACAGGACCCCCGGTGATTTGGCCACTACGAGTAGGTCATCCAGGTAAGGGAACACTCCGATGCCCTGTTGTCTGCAGGTGTGCGGACAGGACCCCCGGCGATTTGGCCACTACGAGTAGGTCATCCAGGTAAGGGAACACTCCGATGCCCTGTTGTCTGCAGGTGTGCGGACAGGACCTCCTGCGATTTGGCCACTACGAGTAGGTCATCCAGGTAAGGGAACACTCCGATGCCCTGTTGTCTGCAGGTGTGCGGACAGGACCCCTGGTGATTTGGCCACTACGAGTAGGTCATCCAGGTAAGGGAACACTCCGATGCCCTGTTGTCTGCAGGTGTGCGGACAGGACCCCCGGCGATTTGGCCACAAGGAGGAGGCCTTTTGAATGACATCAAGTATCCCAGGGACACGACTTCTCTCACCCAAATGTCCGCTGTGGTGGTGAGCCACTGCTGTGTGAAGTGCAGGAGTCTGCCTCCCACTTTGGGGTCCCCCTGAGAGAGACCTACCCCTGTCAGGCTTAGCAGGAGGTTGTTTGGTGTCCCAGGCCTGTTCGGGCTTAGACTTGGCCGGCTTAGATGCACTGGAGCTGCGAGGGAAGCTTTGCCCTCTGGCCTTGCCTTGGGGGACGAAAGGACCAAAAAGGAGCAACCTTAGGTCGATGCGGGAGAGCTGATGGTTTGATGCGGGAGAGCTGATGGGAGACACGTGGTCTTGGCAGCTGCCAGAGAAGCTACATTTTTTGTAAGCTCCTCCCCAAACAATATGTCCCCTTTAAAGGGTAACATTTCTAGGGGCTTTCTAGACTCTAAATCAGCCTTCTATGGTCGTAACCACAAGATATACGACGTACCAGTACAGGATTGGCAGAGGCCTTTGTGGCCAATACACCAGCGTCAGACAGAGCTTCCATAAGATACAATGCCGCCTGTCTGATATGAGAGGCCAGTAGCCTGGCATCCTCTGATACATCAGACGGCAGCTCATCCTCCAGCACGTGAAGCCGTGGCAGAATAGCTCTTGCAGCCCAGGGCGCAGCCACAGTGGGTCTTTGTATCGCCCCTGTGAGCGTAAAGATGGACTTAAGGCATGTTCCATGTGCCTGTCTGTAGGCTCCTTTAAGGAGGATCCTGTGGTAACAGGGAGTACCGACGGTTTAACCAGTCGGGTTATATGGGGATTGACTAGGGGGGGGGGAGGAGACTCTAAGCTGCGCGCTGTAAGATGGCCGCCGGTCTCTGAGGGAGCAGGGAAATTCAAAGCAGCTTATGGGCGGTAATCCTGCGGGAAATTGGCACCCAAAGCTGGGGGAGGTACTGCAGGCTGGCACCAACCCCCTTTGCTGGACTTCTCTCATTGGCACCAGTGTAAAATGGGTGAATAAACCCAGCCTGCTCTCGCTGCTCCGGTGGCGTAGTGGAGTCCCTGCCGCAAGCAGCAGTGTCCATGCCAACCACTGCGGGCCATCTCCCTGACCCGCAGCGCGACAGCCATTTTCTGTGCTCTCACAGAGAGCCTTACCTGCCCCTGTGCCGCCAGCCACGCTGTCCTAGGAATTCGGCATCTGGCGGTGCTAGACATCGGGAGCAACCTCTGCCGCAAGCACCCTGCTTGACCCAGGTCATTTCGGCACCAGCAGGGGTGATGGAGCTGCTGCGCTGTAGTCGCTATGACTGACTGAACTAGCCCTTCTAGTGATAGTCGCTAGTGAATAATAAAGTTTGTAAAAAAAAGATAAAAAAGCTTGTGGGATTGCCTCAGGTAGATCCCCGCTGACCGTACCGGGCGCTCCAGCTCCCCCGCTGACCGTACCGGGCGCTCCAGCTCCCCCGCTGACCGTACCGGGCGCTCCAGCTCCCCCGCTGACCGTACCGGGCGCTCCAGCTCCCCCGCTGACCGTACCGGGCGCTCCAGCTCCCCCGCTGACCGTACCGGGCGCTCCAGCTCCCCCGCTGACCGTACCGGGCGCTCCAGCTCCCCCGCTGACCGTACCGGGCGCTCCAGCTCCCCCGCTGACCGTACCGGGCGCTCCAGCTCCCCCGCTGACCGTACCGGGCGCTCCAGCTCCCCCGCTGACCGTACCGGGCGCTCCAGCTCCCCCGCTGACCGTACCGCGCGCCAGCTCCCCCGCTGACCGTACCGCGCGCCAGCTCCCCCGCTGACCGTACCGCGCGCCAGCTCCCCGCTGACCGTACCGCGCGCCAGCTCCCCGCTGACCGTACCGCGCGCCAGCTCCCCGCTGACCGTACCGCGCGCCAGCTCCCCCCTGACAGTACCGCGCGCCAGCTCCCCCCTGACAGTACCGCGCGCCAGCTCCCCGCTGACAGTACCGCGCGCCAGCTCCCCGCTGACACCAACAAAAACTGAGGAGCTGAGCATGGAGGCGGGGTTATAGGGGAGAGGAGCCGTACATCCTGGGATGTATTCAAAGCTTTGCTGATTGGTGCCATGGTCCTCTGGATCCGCCTACAACCCAATGTCACCCCGTGGGGACCATGGAACCCAAAGAAGAAGAGAGTGTGTGTGTGTGTATAGAGGGGAATACAGCGGAAGTCAGTATAGAGAAATAAGGGTCTGGGGGAAGGGAAGGATGGGAGGGTGAGCAGAGAGAAGCGGGCGAGGCCAAGGGGACATCTGTAATAGTAGGAGGAAGCACTGATACATTTGTCATCACCAGCATGTGTACGATCCTCTAACCACAGTATAAAGAGCCCCCTTATTGTCCTGTGTCACAGTGTAGCGAGAGAGTCCCCGCACCGTCATATTACTGTCCCGTGTCACAGTGTAGCGAGAGAGTCCCCGCACCGTCATATTACTGTCCCTGGTCACAGTGTAGCGAGAAAGTCCCCGCACCGGCATATTACTGTCCCGTGTCACAGTGTAGCGAGAGAGTCCCCGCACCGGCATATTACTGTCCCGTGTCACAGTGTAGCGAGAGAGTCCCCGCACCGTCATATTACTGTCCCGTGTCACAGTGTAGCGAGAGAGTCCCCGCACCGTCATATTACTGTCCCGTGTCACAGTGTAGCGAGAGTCCCCGCACCGTCATATTACTGTCCCGTGTCACAGTGTAGCGAGAGTCCCCGCACCGGCATATTACTGTCCCGTGTCACAGTGTAGCGAGAGAGTCCCCGCACCGTCCCATGCAGTGAGAGAGTCCCCGCACCGTCCCATGCAGTGAGAGAGTCCCCGCACGTCCCATAGTGTAGTGAGAGAGTCCCCGCACCGCCCCATAGTGTAGTGAGAGTCCCCGCACCGCCCCATGCAGTGAGAGAGTCCCCGCACCGCCCCATGCAGTGAGAGAGTCCCCGCACCGTCCCATAGTGTAGTGAGAGAGTCCCCGCACCGCCCCATAGTGTAGTGAGAGTCCCCGCACCGCCCCATAGTGTAGTGAGAGTCCCCGCACCGGCATATTACTGTCCCGTGTCACAGTGTAGCGAGAGAGTCCCCGCACCGTCCCATGCAGTGAGAGAGTCCCCGCACCGTCCCATGCAGTGAGAGAGTCCCCGCACGTCCCATAGTGTAGTGAGAGAGTCCCCGCACGTCCCATAGTGTAGTGAGAGAGTCCCCGCACGTCCCATAGTGTATTGAGAGAGTCCCCGCACCGCCCCATAGTGTAGTGAGAGTCCCCGCACCGCCCCATGCAGTGAGAGAGTCCCCGCACCGCCCCATGCAGTGAGAGAGTCCCCGCACCGTCCCATAGTGTAGTGAGAGAGTCCCCGCACCGCCCCATAGTGTAGTGAGAGTCCCCGCACCGCCCCATAGTGTAGTGAGAGTCCCCGCACCGCCCCATGCAGTGAGAGAGTCCCCGCACTGTCCCATGCAGTGAGAGAGTCCCCGCACGTCCCATAGTGTAGTGAGAGAGTCCCCGCACCGTCCCATAGTGTAGTGAGAAAGTCCCCGCACCGTCCCATAGTGTAGTGAGAGAGTCACGCACCGTCCCATAGTGTAGTGAGAGAGTCCCCGCACCGTCCCATAGTGTAGTGAGAGAGTCCCCGCACCGTCCCATAGTGTAGTGAGAGAGTCCCCGCACCGTCCCATAGTGTAGTGAGAGAGTCCCCGCACCGTCCCATAGTGTAGTGAGAGAGTCCCCGCACCGCCCCATAGTGTAGTGAGAGTCCCCGCACCGCCCCATGCAGTGAGAGAGTCCCCGCACTGTCCCATGCAGTGAGAGAGTCCCCGCACGTCCCATAGTGTAGTGAGAGAGTCCCCGCACCGTCCCATGCAGTGAGAGAGTCCCCGCACCGTCCCATAGTGTAGTGAGAAAGTCCCCGCACCGTCCCATAGTGTAGTGAGAGAGTCCCCGCACCGCCCCATGCAGTGAGAGAGTCCCTGCACCGTCCCATAGTGTAGTGAGAGTCCGCGCACGTCCCATAGTGTAGTGAGAGAGTCCCCGCACCGTCCCATGCAGTGAGAGAGTCCCCGCACCGTCCCATGCAGTGAGAGAGTCCCCGCACGTCCCATAGTGTAGTGAGAGAGTCCCCGCACGTCCCATAGTGTATTGAGAGAGTCCCCGCACCGCCCCATAGTGTAGTGAGAGTCCCCGCACCGCCCCATGCAGTGAGAGAGTCCCCGCACCGCCCCATGCAGTGAGAGAGTCCCCGCACCGCCCCATAGTGTAGTGAGAGAGTCCCCGCACCGCCCCATAGTGTAGTGAGAGTCCCCGCACCGCCCCATAGTGTAGTGAGAGTCCCCGCACCGCCCCATGCAGTGAGAGAGTCCCCGCACTGTCCCATGCAGTGAGAGAGTCCCCGCACGTCCCATAGTGTAGTGAGAGAGTCCCCGCACCGTCCCATGCAGTGAGAGAGTCCCCGCACCGTCCCATAGTGTAGTGAGAAAGTCCCCGCACCGTCCCATAGTGTAGTGAGAGAGTCCCCGCACCGTCCCATAGTGTAGTGAGAGAGTCCCCGCACCGTCCCATAGTGTAGTGAGAGAGTCCCCGCACCGCCCCATAGTGTAGTGAGAGTCCCCGCACCGCCCCATAGTGTAGTGAGAGTCCCCGCACCGCCCCATGCAGTGAGAGAGTCCCCGCACTGTCCCATGCAGTGAGAGAGTCCCCGCACGTCCCATAGTGTAGTGAGAGAGTCCCCGCACCGTCCCATGCAGTGAGAGAGTCCCCGCACCGTCCCATAGTGTAGTGAGAGTCCGCGCACGTCCCATAGTGTAGTGAGAGAGTCCCCGCACCGTCCCATAGAGTAGTGAGAGAGTCCCCGCACCGTCCCATGCAGTGAGAGAGTCCCCACACCGCCCCATAGTGTAGTGAGAGAGTCCCCGCACCGTCCCATAGTGTAGTGAGAGAGTCCCCGCACCGTCCCATAGTGTAGTGAGAGAGTCCCCGCACCGTCCCATAGTGTAGTGAGAGAGTCCCCGCACCGCCCCATGCAGTGAGAGAGTCCCCGCACCGCCCCATAGTGTAGCGAGAGAGTCCCCGCACCGCCCCATAGTGTAGCGAGAGAGTCCCCACACCGCCCCATGAAGTGAGAGAGTCCCCACACCGCCCCATAGTGTAGCGAGAGAGTCCCCGCACCGCCCCATAGTGTAGTGAGAGAGTCCCCGCACCGCCCCATGCAGTGAGAGAGTCCCCGCACCGCCCCATAGTGTAGTGAGAGTCCGCGCACGTCCCATAGTGTAGTGAGAGACTCCGTGTCAGTGCAGTGTCGGATGGAATGGGCCGCGCCGCTGTATATAAGGCCTGGGTAAAGGCGATAGACTTCGGTGGCTGTCAGGGCCCATATACACAAATATATCTAACCCAGACTCTGTCCTGCTCAGCAGTGAGGGAGAGGAGCAGCAGGCGCTGCTGGGCAGGAGATGAGACATCTCCGACATCTGGCGACTGCTAGAAATGCTGAAAAGAGAAACACAGGCACATGGAGACAGAAGTACAGCTATTACATGCTCCGTCACAGACAACACGCTCTAACATGTGTGAGGGGAGAGACGTGTGTGTGTGTGAAGGACAGAGAGGGAGGACAAAGAAAGGTTAGAGCGGCGTGTGGGGGTGAGAGGTGGAGGCAGAGAGCGGCGTGTGGGGGTGAGAGGTGGAGGCAGAGAGCGGCGTGTGGGGGTGAGAGGTGGAGGCAGAGAGCGGCGTGTGGGGGTGAGAGGTGGAGGCAGAGAGCGGCGTGTGGGGGTGAGAGGTGGAGGCAGAGAGCGGCGTGTGGGGGTGAGAGGTGGAGGCAGAGAGCGGCGTGTGGGGGTGAGAGGTGGAGGCAGAGAGCGGCGTGTGGGGGTGAGAGGTGGAGGCAGAGCGCGGCGTGTGGGGGTGAGAGGTGGAGGCAGAGCGGCGTGTGGGGGTGAGAGGTGGAGGCAGAGAGCGGCGTGTGGGGGTGAGAGGTGGAGGCAGAGAGCGGCGTGTGGGGGTGAGAGGTGGAGGCAGAGAGCGGCGTGTGGGGGTGAGAGGTGGAGGCAGAGAGCGGCGTGTGGGGGTGAGAGGTGGAGGCAGAGAGCGGCGTGTGGGGGTGAGAGGTGGAGGCAGAGAGCGGCGTGTGGGGGTGAGAGGTGGAGGCAGAGAGCGGCGTGTGGGGGTGAGAGGTGGAGGCAGCAGAGAGCGGCGTGTGGGGGTGAGAGGTGGAGGCAGCAGAGAGCGGCGTGTGGGGGTGAGAGGTGGAGGCAGAGAGCGGTGTGTGGGGGTGAGAGGTGGAGGCAGAGAGCAGCGTGTGGGGGTGAGAGGTGGAGGCAGAGAGCGCCGTGTAGGGGTGAGAGGTGGAGGCAGAGAGCGCCGTGTGGGAGTGAGAGGTGGAGGCAGAGAGCTGATTAGTGTGGGTAATATTATAGATTGGGGGGGGGGGGGGGGGGGGTGTATTTATAGAGATAAAAAAACTAACATCACGTTTTATAAAGATGCCCACAACAGGTCTCCTACTACTTCTGCAGTGCAGTACCTTCGCTCTGACCCTAGGGGGAGCACCACACTCACCGATACACTAATACCAGTACATAATCTTCTGCAGTGCAGTACCTCCACTCTGACCGTAGTGTAGTTCGGTACCTCCGCTCTGACCCTAGGTGGAGCACCACTCCCACTGATACACTAATACTGGCACATAATCTTCTGCAGTGCAGTACCTCCACTTTGACCATAGGGGGAGCACCAAACACACACATGCTGCATAATGGGAGATCCGAAGACACCTGAGCACCAGCCATTATATAAAGCGGAAGCACCTACTTATCCAGACAGGCCACACTGAGGCACGGCTCCGGGGCTTCGCCCTCACGGGCACTGGGGTCACTGTCCTGGAGAATGGAATCTATAAAGGTGGAAGGAGAGAGCGAGTTGTCCATGTCCTCAGGAGATCCCGGGCTTCCCGCAGGTGTCGCAGGGCTGCCGGGGGAGAGCGGCTCCTCCTTGATGAGGATTACAGGACTGCACCTGGAAGAGCAGAAGGTGCAGGGTGAGCGGGCGGCCAGCGATCCTGACATGCGGTCCTGGGTCTGGGGGGCACTCACCTCTCCTCCAGGCTTGGGCTGGGAGACGCAGAGGGGCTGGAAGGGGTCACCTCAGTGACGTCCGAGATTATGGGACCAGCAGCAGGATCGGAGGAGTAGATAGTGGGCGCCGAGTACCCAGAGAAGGAAGCCTGACACCGGGAGAGAGAGGAGAGGTTAAACTAGATCCCAGCCCATCCAGATGACCAAACAGTCAGAACCAGTTTACTCAGCACGCCCACAGAGCCATACCCCCAGCACGCCCACAGAGCCAGTACCCCCAACGCGCCCACAGAGCCATACCCCCAGCACACCCACAGAGCCAGTATCCCCAGAATGCCCACAGAGCCAAATCAGAGCCAGTACCCCCAGCACACCCACAGAGCCCGGTCGAGCCAGTACCCCAAGCACGCCCACAGAGCCAGGTCAGAACCAGTTCCCACAGCACACCCACAGAGCCAGTGCCCCCAACACGCCCACAGAGCCAGTACCCCAGAACACCCACAGAGCCTAGGTCAGAGCCAGTACCCGCAGCACACCCGCAGAGCCAGAAGCTAAAGGACACTCACAGGGTAAGTGGACGTCCCGTGCACAGCTTCCAGCGAGTACTGCCGGCTGTACTTTGGTAGAGAATGGGAGGACGCGCTGTCATTCAGCATTAGGGGTCTGCAAGGGAAGGACAAACAGGGTCATATACAGTTATAGTATGTCAGGGATCGGGAACCTTTAGCAGCTGTTGAACTACACATCCCAGCATAACCTGCATCTAGGGTTGCCACCTCATCCCTTTAAAACTGGAGACATTAATTACACAGGTTCTGTGGCTGGCTCACTGCAAGACTCCATTTCAACTGTTTTTTTTTTTTAATCAGCCACAGAACCTGTGTAATTAATATGTCTCCAGTTGTAAAGGGATGAGGTGCAACCCTACCTGCACCAGTTCAGCATGCACAGCATCCGACCTCGGGGAGGACAAGGACAAACTCCTACCACCCGGGGATAAGTCTACCACAGGACACGCCCACCATATACTGATTGGCAGGGAGTGACACTACAGGACACGAACACCATGTGCTGACTGGCAGCAAGTGACACTACAGGACACACCCACCATGTACTTATTGGCAGCGAGTGACACTACAGGACACACCCACCATGTACTTATTGGCAGCGAGCGACACTACAGGACACGCCCACCATGTACTGATTGGACAATTTAGCACCTGCAGTATGGGTATAACAGAGTTTGCAGCTGTAGAAATTCACAACAATGTACAATAGGGGGCGACATTCCTATGGATAATATATAGACCTATATGGAGAGCAATATCAGATCTGAGCACACTCACATTTTACGTTTCACTCCCAGGATCCCATTGGACTGGACCAGAGAGATGAGGAACTGGATGAGCTGGAGAGAGAAGAGATTATTACAGGGGCAGATATGGCAGTCAGCGCCCTGTGGGTACATATCCACTGTGTACATACCCCACCCGCCATACCCCATCCCTGCAGGTAACCCAGTCTGTGGTCCGTGTCCCCCGCCCCCCCCCCCCCAACACCTAAACCACACTCCTTCTCAACATAAGGCATGCCTCCCGCTCCCTCCTCCCAGCACAGCCCACACGCCCCCCGTTCCCTCCTCCCAGCACACCACACACGCCCCCTACTGGCACAACCAGCCTATGGGATTCCTCTCACCTTATTCACCACTTTCTGCTGCTGGGAGTGTTTCTGCCGGAGACTGGCCACCTCCCTCCATAGCGCCTCATTCTCACTGTGGGCGCAGAGACAAATGGGGGTCAGTAAGAGGTCTGCCATGTGTGCACGCATGTAACATGATTACACGTCAGTAAGGAGACTCACTGCTTCATGGCTAGCAGCCTGCAGTCTATGCCCTCCTGCTTCCCTTTCATCACCTGGACGTCGGATATCAGTTTGCTGACATTGTCCTGACGCACTTTCACCTCCTCGGGTTTGGTTCCAGCCAGCTGTGGAGAGAGAAGTACTAGGTCAGCGCCATGGATCAGAACAGCCCCCCGCCCCCATACACTACCTGCAGCCCCCCCCATACACTACCTGCAGCCCCGCCATTACCTCCTACCCTCCCCCCATCCACTACCTGCAGCCCCCCCTCATACACTACCTGCAGCCCCGCCATTACCTCCTACCCTAATCCCCCCATCCACTACCTGCAGCCCCCCCTCATACACTACCTGCAGCCCCGCCATTACCTCCTACCCTCCCCCCATCCACTACCTGCAGCCCCCCCATACACTACCTGCAGCCCCGCCATTACCTCCTACGCTCCCCCCATCCACTACCTGCAGCCCCCCCATTACCTCCTACCCTCCCCCCATCCACTACCTGCAGCCCCCCCTCCCCCATACACTACCTGCAGCCCGGCCATTACCTCCTGCCCTCTCCCATCCACAACTCCTGCCCCTTCCATACACACTAGACCAGGGGTAGCCGACTCCAGTCCTCGGGAGCTACCATACCACCCCCTCCCACGCTACCTGCAGCCCCCCATTACCTCCTGGGACCCCTCATACGGTACCTGAAGTCTGACCATGACCTCCTGCGCGCCCCCCCATGCGGTACCTGCAGCCCCCCATTGCTTCTGGGCCCTCCCCACTCACATTGTTCACTTTGCGCTTGATGTTCTCCAGTAAGTGCTCCTGACCTCGGATGAAATAGGGATGCTGAAACTCGGTGTCATCCTTCTCCGGCTTCAGAAGACCGCCTTGTTCAATGTGGACCACCTTCCGGAAACCGTCTAGGGAAGACACAGTAGAGGCCGGTCAGCTCCTGTGTGCACAAACATTAGAGTGCGAGCTCTGTGGGACAGCAGTGAGTACTTACACATATTCAGCTGTCGCACAAAACTGGCCATGTTGTTGTGTTTGAAGTATTTTGGGAGAACTTCTTTGGCGAAGCAGCCCTGGTCATACACATGGAAACTGTTCCCCTCCTGGATAAAGAGAGCGGCATGTGGTCAGCGGACAGGGCGGCGCGCGGGCAGGGCGACACAGGGCGCGCGGGCAGGGCGACACAGGGCGCGCGGGCAGGGCGACACAGGGCGCGCGGGCAGGGCGACACAGGGCGCGCGGGCAGGGCGACACAGGGCGCGCGGGCAGGGCGACACAGGGCGCGCGGGCAGGGCGACACAGGGCGCGCGGACAGGGCGACACGTTGACAGGGGGGCACGTGATGCGTGGAAAGAGCGACACGTGGTGCATGGAAAGGGCTGCACGTGGTGCGTGGAAAGGGCGGCACGTGGACAGGGCGGAGACAAGGCGGCACGTGGTGCATGTGTTGTGCAGGGTAACACGGAAGGGAGTATGTGCAGGTACACGCGTGTATAGGGGGCAGTGTGCGGCACATGTATGGGTGATTCTCCTGTGAATGATCGCTGTAATCACAGGAGAGAACCCAAACTGCAGGTAACTCTCCCAGAGCACAGACCACAGCATGGAAAGGGGTACTGCAGCAGCTGTGACGGCCAGAGAACGGATACATGTCAGCACTTCCTGAGTCACAGGACACCCCCCCTCCTCCCTGACATGGTATCGGCCAGTAGATGGCGCACAGCTGAATGGTTTGTTTCTCGGGCGCGATCAGCGGCTGGTATTTAGCGCACATTCCCTAGGTCTGCCGATCTGAATGTACGTGCGATCGAACAGGACTATCATGTTTGGTTGGGTTCAGCGGCTTTACGAGATATGATATAAATACCTATTAACTATCGCCCGCAACCTCTCGTCACTTCAGATGGGAGATCGGGAGCGATATAACAATATCGCCCATAGTGATGAGGCATGACAGCGATGTGGTCCAGATAGCTATTGTCACACTGGAAGATGGCCCTGTCCCCACAAGCTTACACAGTTCTAGTGGCATGGGAATAAAAGTTACATAGTAGCAGTATGCCAGTAGTGTTGGGGTACATAAAGGAAAGTGGGTACCCCAACACGTGGCTTGTTTTCCCATGGCATCCAGGCGGTTGGCACACACTCTCCTCCGATGCCTCCGCTAATGAGGCGCAGAGTAGCGGCACCTTATGCAGAGGTGTAGCCATCGCCTGCAGAACCGCCGACAGTACAGACCCAGCACAGAGGGCCTGAGCCGCTAGGACATATTACTGGGATGATGCAGAATGAGGTGCTAGATTCCGGGATATCGGAGAGTCACTGGGATCTCCGTGACAGATTACCCCCCTTCTCCTCCTCCTTCTCCGCTGGATAATGGCCAAACCGCTACCAGCGGCAAGTACATCACACCCCCAGACCCAGCAAATCAGAACCATGTGTGAGCGGGGGATCAGCTTACAGAGCTGCACTTGGCCAAAGACACAGGAAATACAGCGTAGAGATGACAGAATGGAGAAACTGGAGATGAGCAACTAGATCCAAACTGGAAAAACAGCACAAGATTGCAAATTGTTCCTGTGACATCTCTCCGGAACAACCAGATCCCCCCCCACACACAAACGTGCGCGCGTCTCCCCGGCATCCGAGTGCATCGCCACAGCCTGTTCCCTCAGTACTACAGCGGGCCTCACTCACTACTACTACTACAGCGACTATCCCCCCGCACCTCACTACTACTACTACAGCGACTATCCCCCCCACACCTCACTACTACTACTACAGCGACTATCCCCCCCGCACCTCACTACTACTACAGCGACTATCCCCCCCCGCACCTCACTACTACTAGTGTCTATCCCCCCCGCACCTCACTACTACTACAGTGACTATCCCCCCGCACCTCACTACTACTACAGCGACTATCCCCCCGCACCTCACTACTACAGCGACTATCCCCCCCGCACCTCACTACTACTACAGCGACTATCCCCCCCCCGCACCTCACTACTACTACAGCGACTATCCCCCCCCGCACCTCACTACTACTACAGTGACTATCCCCCCGCACCTCACTACTACTACAGCGACTATCCCCCCCCCGCACCTCACTACTACTAGTGTCTATCCCCCCCCGCACCTCACTACTACTACAGTGACTATCCCCCCGCACCTCACTACTACTACAGCGACTATCCCCCCGCACCTCACTACTACTACAGCGACTATCCCCCCCGCACCTCACTACTACTACAGCGACTATCCCCCCGCACCTCACTACTACTACAGTGTCTATCCCCACACACCTCACTACTACTACTACTACAGTGACTATCCCCCCGCACCTCACTACTACTACTACTACAGTGACTATCCCCCCGCACCTCACTACTACTACAGTTAGAATTATTCGGCAACTCGCCATAACTTTATTTTCTTCTCCTTATTCAAGGGAGGATTGCCTTGCCCCCTCTCTCTCATCCGCAATCCTATACTGTGTATGATTGGGGACAGCAGAAGCGGGGCCCAGACAATCACATCCGACCCACTATTTACTATCCTATTCAAAAATCCTAACTTTAAGTGACTCTCTCATTGGCATCACCACAATCTACCTCCCTGCAATGCCCACATGGTAACAGGGAGAGATTCCAAGGGGTGAAGCCAACAGCAGAAGCACGCTCTAGCTCTCTTCGGATCAGCGGTGCTCCCTCATTATCACCCTACAACCATACCTGACTGAAACCGCCTGGTAGCAGCCGAACACAGAAGCTAAACAGTGATGGGCCGACCTAGTACCTGTCTGGGGAACTAACAGGGAATAGCCGGTGCTGTAGCTCACCATAACAGCAGAAGCCAACACGCTGTGGGAGTTATGCATGGCCGTTATCTTTTCTCTCCCTCCTCTCACCTTATTTCCTGGTCCTCTGTCCACTGCCCCCATCACCAATTCCTTGCAATAAGGAGGTGTGTCCTGCGCCACCATAACTGTTATTTTCCTCTACGATAAACAATTCGGATGTCAAAATATTGATCCTTCATGTATTTTTAGAGGAACAGTTTACGTATAAAGAAATTCTCGCTGCATGTACACTGAACTGGGTTTTTTTCTGATTTATTCCTTCAAAGTGGAGGGAAGAATCAAACCTTTATTTTAAGTGTTGAACCATTAAAAGTTACATCTTAATATGTAGACATCATTTCATTTTCATATTGTTTATAAGTGTGCCCCAAAAAACCTTGTCGGGTTCCCTTTTGCCCCTTTCAGACCGCACTTTAAAAACGGTATATTGCCGTTTTTTTACCGTTTTAAAACGGTAATGTGTGCGGTCTGAAAGGTGCAGGACCACTTAACCGGTTAGAAAAAAACGTTTTTTCTAACCGGTTAAAATGCAGGGTCCTACCCGTTTCAGAACCGGTATTTTAGGCTCAAAATCGGTTCTGAAACGGTATTTAGGACCCAGCCAATGAGCTGGGTCCTAAATTCAGCACAGTGAATACTTAATGAGCGCTCATTAAGTATTCACAGCACTGGAGCCCCCCCGCGCGTGTCGACGCCCCCCCCCCCCCCCGCGCGTGTCGGCCCCCCCCCGTGTCGACTTACCCCGTGCCGGTATCTCCGTTGTGGTTCCCGGCACTGCAGCTCAGTATGCTCGGAAAGCACTTATGAAAAAAGTGTCTTTCAGAAAATGGCTGCCCCCATACGAAAGACAGTTTTTTTAAACAGGGTTTCCTATGGGGCAGCCATTTTCTGGAAGACACTTTTTTCATAAGTGCTTTCCGTTTAAGTGCTGCGGTGTGAAAATTACGGATTATACTTACGATAATTCCTTTTCTTCGGAGTACTTCATGGCAGCCATACAATGGGTTCATCCCTCTCTCCCCTTACAATTAGACAGGTAGTTTTTCCCTAGGACACGCCCCCTTCTCCCACCAGTACATAGCCACCACCTTCCCCCATGACTCCAGTCTTTTGACTCGTCTCCGCCACCGATCCTAGGGAAAAACACAAACACGGGGGGGATAATAATACAGGCTGCCAGAAGTACCTGACGACCAAAGGAGGAATCCTGGGAGGCGAACGTGTCAAAAGCATAGAACTTAATGAAGGTATGAACAGATGACCACGTTGCAGTCTTGCACAGCTGTTCGGCCAAAGCACCTTGGCGTGTTGCCCATGATAGGTCAGCCGCTCTGGAATAGTGTGCTTTGGTGGAAGGAGGAAAAGGCAGATTATCCTGCCAATAAGCATCTTGAATAGCCATGCAGATCCAGCGAGCAATAGTCTGTTTGTTCGCTGGCCAACCCTTTTTGTGGAATTCATAAACCGCGAAAAGGGAATTAGATTTTCTGACCGTCTTAGTACGGTCAAAGTAGATGGTCAGAGCCCTGACCACATCCAATAAGCGTTCCTCTGTAGAGATATATTCCGTGTTAAATGCCGGAATCACCATCTCCTGATTGATGTGGAATCTGGAGACCAACTTTAGAAGGTGCGATGTTTTAGTCCACAACATCCCTATTGGGATGAAATATGAGGAGAGGAGCTTACATGAGAAAGCTGACATATCTTGCGGAAGCAATGACCAAGACGAATACTATCTTGTCTGTCAACCTTTTGAAATCCGCCGCTTGTAGCGGCTCGAAAGGAGGCTTGATTAAGGCCTGCAGTCCAAATGACAAATCCCACTGAGTTGTAGGGGGACCACATGGAGGTGAGAATGAATCACTCCCTGTAGGAGTGTACGTACCTCCGGCAAGAAGGTTAATTTCATCTGAACCCAGATGGATAAGGGTGAGACTTTGATTTTCAGAGACGTAGTCTAAGTCCAATGTCCAGAACCTGTTGTAGGGATGCCAGAAATCTGGCCACCTTGAAAACCTTTGGAACAAACTTCCTAGCCGTACACCACATACAGTAGGTGTGCCATATTTGGTAATAAATTCTGAATGATACTGGCTTGCACGCCTGAATCATGCCTTTGGCTTATTTTGGAAGAAAAATTTTTACTTTACAGTAAAGTAGTTTCAAGCGCCACGCTATCAACGACAGGCGCTGACCAGGTCCTCGAGTATGAGACCACCCGAAAGGTTAAGAGGAAGGGTGGTTGGGAGGACATTTGTAGAAGGTCCACATACCAGTGCTGAGTGGCCCGGCTGGAGCTGTCAGGACGAGGTTCCCGCCTCCCTATTTGAATATCCTGATTACCCTGGGAATCATGGATTTTGGTGGGAAGACATACGGAAGATAATAATTCCTTGGACCTGCTAGGGCATCCATGAAGCTAGCTTGATGATCCCTGTACCCTGACCCGAATGTTGACACTTTTGTTGTGTCTGGACACCATTAAGTCCACGTCTGGTAGGTCCCATCGGTCTTTGAGGAGGGCGAATAACTCTGGATGGAGTGACCACTCCCCCCGATGGAAGTCGATTTAGGGATCTGTTTTCCAATTTAGAACTGCTGGGAAGATCGCAGACAGAGCCATAAGACACTCTTTCGCCCAGGCAGAGATCCTAGAGACTACTTGGAGAGCAGCAGTGCTGCGAGGGTATCCTTGGTCAAGTATGTACACCACAGCCGTGGCCTTGTCTACTCTGATCAGGACCGGGTTCTTCTGAAGAAGGTCCTGAGAGCGGATTATTAGGGCCTTGTAAGTTGCCCAAAGCTCCAACACGTTAATGAAGAGACGTGTTTTTGGATTGGCCCACATGCCCTGCAAGGCTCGGGAGTGAGCTAATGTCCCCCAGCCTTGAAGGGCGGCGATCGACCCTTCTTAGAACCAGAAGGGACGTTGACTTGTGGACCTGATATTGTCCATCCGTTTTGCCAGAATGAGGTGTTGAGAGGGCAAAAATGAAACTGTGCCCACTCCACCATGTTCAAACATTGACATCATCAATTCCCAAGATTTTCATTGCGCCCAGTGGCTTAAGACTCTGGAAATCTGCAAAAAACACCCATATTTGGTGATGCAGAGAATTGTCCTTGTCCCTGAGAAGAGACATCCTACATGACTGAGTGTCCAGTGTAGCTCTCCAGATGCCACCTTTGTTGCGAGAGGAGCCAACCGAGATGTTGGAGTGTCCTGATTGTTATCTATAGGTGAGATAACAGCAATAATAGGGACTTGGCCACCAGTAGTAGGTCGTCTAAATATATAGAAATACTCGGATACCCAGATGGTGAATGTTCAGCCATAAAAGCCATGAGTTTTGTGAAAATCCTGGGGCTGTGGCTAAGCCCAGTAGAATTAAAAATGGCTATTTTAAAAAGCAAACCTGAAATGTTTCTGGTATGCTGGCAGATCTGGGACATGCCAGTAAGCGTCCCGAATGCCCAGGGTGACTATTTATCCCCCGTTCCATGGGTAGGATTATTGCCCTTAAAGTTTCCATCCGAAACTTTGAACCCTGCACCACCCTAAAGAGACTTCAGTTTTAGAAGTGGCCTGTAAGTTCCGTTTTAGAACCAGGACCAAAGACGAGTAGTAGCAGAGTCTTCTCTAGTGGTGAGGGATGACCCGAGACCGTGGCAGACCTTTTTATTTTAATAATTGTTCTGCTTAGTCTGTGTGAGGTAGACCCATGCAAAGACCTTATCCCTGTGACACAACTTCCTTTACCCAGGCATGTATAGTCACTGGTGTTCCTACAGCACCTGGTGTTCCCATGTGGACTCCGATCCACTTAGTAACCAGGTCTAACACTGTTTTCCCGGATTGGACGAGATATGCCTTATCCAGTGTGGTATGGCTGCAGGTGAGGAAGACGAGAAGTCAGCCTCCCGCTTGGGGTTCCCCCTGTGGAGGGGCCATTATGCAGGTGGTTGCCGGGATGGGCAGGAGCCTGTAGTGGCCCATGCTTGGGCTTGCCTTAATGGCATGATTGGTCCTAGAATAGGACTGATCTCGGGTTTTCCTTTTTGGGGTAAAGCCGTGGATAGACACGCCATTCTGGCAGCTGTCAGAGAGGCCGCAAACTTGTTAAGGCCTTTCCCCAAAATAATTTTTACCCTTAAAAAGGTAAAAGTTCCAAGGTCTACCAGGACTCCAGGTCCACTTTCCCTGTATTGGGCAAATGATACGGCTGGCATGAATGAAGCTGGTGGATGTCTGGGCAGCGACAGTGCCAGCCTGATATAGCTCCTATGTATATATATATATATATATATATATATATATATATATATGTATATACATATATAGATATAAATATCTATGTATATATGTATATAATGCTGCTTGTTTAATGTGAAGTACACATAACTTAGCATCCTCGGAGGAGTCTTCTAGGACCTGTATAAAGTGGCTTTAGCCATGTCAATAGAGGTCCTCCCCAGTGAATGGGGATATGGCCCTTAAGGAGTGCTTCAAACACCTTGGTAGGGTCTTTTAATATCAATCCTGAAGTGACCAACAGTATTGAAGGATACCTTAGAATAAACCAAGGGAGTAGGCGTGGTTCACAAACCTGACTAGCCCCTTAATCCCTCCTGATTACCATCAAGTGGTCTGAATGAGGGCAGTAGGGTTAGTTTCTGCTTTTATTAGAAACCATCTCTGGTTTTAGCAGTAGGTTCAGGCTTCACCAAGTCTGACATTAACACCTCACGGATTGCATGAGTGAGAGCTGCCACATCAGTTGTCCCTGCTTTGAAACAGGAGTGCTGTAGGCATAGCATCATCATATTGTCACTATGAATATTGATGACATCCTCAGCATTAACGTTATTTTCCCCCTTATGATCTGTGTCAACCTGTGCTCCAGAAAGCAATTGTTAACAGAAACCTATTAGGTAGTGCAGCGTCAGGTAGCAGGTGTTGCCTAGCTACCGAAAACTGCTGCCAGATCCGCACAGAGGTAGACAGGGCCTCCCACCAAGGTGGGGGAGGGGGGCTGGACTACAGAGGGGTCAAAGGCAATCCAATAGGTTGCCTAGTAACTGTTGTTAGGCTGCCCAGGGAGGTTGAGGGAACCACTGTGGCAGAAGACTGGCCAGGGGGGGTAAAGTGAATAACATATAACCCGTCCTGGAAGACATCCTGTTAGACAGGCTTGCAGCACAGCTCTTGCAGGACAGGAGTTTTGTAAACTCTGTCTGGTTGTACCCCGTTTGGATATAATGCAAACAATCCCAAAGTGGGGGGGGTTACAGTGCACAATAGGTATATACCACAGAGGAAAACCTAGAGTGATATCACTGAGTGTATGTGACCCTAGAGGATTAAACCTCTGTCATCCTCCTCAGAAGATGAGAGAAATACAGTGGACAGTGCAGAAATACTGACAGAAAGTGAAAGTAAAAGAACTAGCACATTGCAGTCACATACACCAGCATTTACATACAGCCACAGCCTATAAATGCTGTCACACCCTGTATCAACCGCTTGAACTCTAATGGAGTAAGGGGGATTTAGGGTGTCTGTGAAAGCGATTACTTAGTCAGTGAACGGTTTCACAGGGGAGACTGTGCCCTCTCTCTGGAAGACTACTGTGCCTGTGGAAATGGCGCTGGTCTGAGAGAAGGGGGGCGGGCACAGGGTTAATGCAGCTAACTGAGCGGCTATCTCCGAGGAGAATGGCGCCAAAGCTGGGGGAGGGACTGCAGGCTACGCGCCAACTCCCCTTGCTGGTCTTCCCCCACCAGGTAAAAAGGAGCCTTGTAAAATGGATGTCCCCCACATCCTGGCCTGCGCTCCGGTCCCCGGTGGTCTAGTGGAGTCCCTGACTCGAGGGCCAGTGTCCACGCCAGCTGCTGCGGCTGTCTCCCACAGCGAGCAGCGTGGCAGCGGTTTGTGCTCTCTAAGAGAGCCTTACCTTCTCCTGGACTCCGGCCACGCTGCCTGGAGGAGATCCCGCGGTGCTAGGCGCTGTCTCCCCTCCGCCGGGCTACCCCGCTTGACCGAGGTCGTGGGGGAATGTCGGCGCCGGCAGGAGTGATGCGGCTGCTCGCGCCGCCGTCAGATGATTGACGGCGGTGAGCAGCCTCAGCCGCAAAGCGGCTCAGCCGCTTAGGCGGCAGATTCAAAGTAAAAATAAAAAAAGAATATAGCAGCTTCTTATGGGATTACCTCAGTGAGGTAATCCCTGCTGATAAAAAGGTGCGTCTGCTTCCTGCAGGCACCAAACAAAAACTGAGCTGTGTGAGCCTGGAGGCGGGGTTATAGGGGAGAGGGCCCGGGCATCCTGGGAAATCTTAAGAAGCTTCGCTGATTGGTGCCTCGGACCCCCTGGATCCACCTACAACCTGATGTCCCCTGTGGGACCCATGGACCCTGAAAAGGAAACTTTGATTATTCTCACCATATCCAGTGTATGAAGATCTTTTTCTCTTCTAGTGGTTGGATTTGGAAAAAAACAAGGCAAAACAATATCTTGACTCATATGAAAAGATGAGACTACCTTCGGAAAAAATGAAGGTTTGGTTCTTAGGACTACTTTGTCCGGAAATAACTTAAGGTAGGGTTCACAGCATAGTAACGCATGTAACTCCCCTACACGTCTTGCCGACGTAATAGCGACCATAAACGCTACCTTCCACGTAAGAAATTTTAGCCCAGCTCTCTCACATGGTTCAAATGGGTTTGCCATGAGCCCGTTTAGCACCAGATTGAGGTCCCACTGAGGAATCACTGGTCTAACTCTTGGACGGATTCTTTTGGCTGCTTGAAAAAATCTTTTTATCAGTCCTTGGTCTGCTAACTTCTTATCCAGTAGAACACTAAGGGCTGAAACTTGTACCTTCAGAGTTGCTATGGATAGGCCCTTATTAAACCCTTCACAGAGGAACTGTAGAACATGCGCCAATCTAGCCTTGGGAAAAGGAAATCTATGTTCAGACCATCCCGCGAAGATCCTCCAGATTCTATAATATATATCAGAGGAAACTTTCTTCCTTGCTTGAAGCAGCATGTCTACTACGACTGCTGACAGGCCTTTATCTGTCAGTTGCTTCCTTTCAAATTCCATGCCGCTAAATGAAGTTTCTGTGGGTCCTGGCACATTACTGGGCCCTGTATCAGAAGATCCTGTGACACTGGAAGAAACCATGGCTCTGCCACCGCCATGCCCTCTGCCATCGGGAACCAGGCCCTCCTGGGCCAATATGGGAGAATAACTATCGCCCGAACTCTCTCCGACCTGATCTTCCACAGTACTTTGTGTATGAGTGGGAAGGGTGGGAAGATGTATACCAGGGAGAACTGCCATCTCTGGGACAGGGCGTCCACGCCTTCCGATCCTCGTGCCAGGTTTCTGGAGAAGAATCGCTGAACCTTCATATTCTCTGGCGTCGCCATCAGATCTATTTGTGGCTGGCCGAATCTGCGAACGATTTGTCTGAAGACTGAGTCCTTCAGCTCCCATTCTCCTGGCAGAATTTGAGTCCTGCTTAGGAAGTCTGCCAGCTGATTTTCTTCCCCTGGCACGTGTAATGCCGAGATGGATCGGAGATGTTTCTCTGCCCAGCCCATGATCAACCGGATCTCTTCTAGCAGTGGGCGACTCCTTGTCCCCCCTTGCTTGTTGATATAAGCGACTGTCGCTACGTTGTCTGAGAAGACTCTTAGGTGGGATTTTCCTATTTCGCCTGAGAAGAACTTCATGGCCATGAAAACTGCTCGAAGCTCCCTGTGGTTGGATGATAGATCCGATTCTTGGACGGACCAGATACCTTGGGTAGTTTTGCCTGAGCAATGTGCTCCCCACCCTGTGACGCTTGCGTCTGTTGTCAGCACTACATACTGTGGGCTTGAAAGAGACATTCTTCTGACCGCCATGTACCTGCTTTGCCACCACTGAAGTGACGACACCACTGATTGAGGGAGTGTGAAGTAGCGTTCCAGAGAAACTTGGCTTCTGGTATAGGGTAGGAGATGCCACTGTAGTGTCCTCATATGCCACCTGGCCCATGGTACCACCTCCACTGTTGAAGACATCATCCCTAAGAGACTTATTGCTAGTCTCAGCGGAACCTTCCGATTCCTTTGGATTACCTCTACCAGCTCTTGAATCTTCTCGCATCTCTGGCCGGACAGGGTGACCTCGAACCGTACTGTGTCCACGATGACGCCTAGGTATTGGATGGTCTGTGTAGGACACAGATGGCTCTTGTTCCAATTGATCAGCCATCCGTGATCTTGTAGGAACTGGACTACTATTTCTGTATCTCGGACGGCTTCTGCTTTTGACTTTGCTGAGATAAGTAGATCGTCCAAGTAAGCCCATATTGCTATGTTCTTTCTCCTTAAGCACTCTATCATGACTACGAGTACTTTTGTAAATACCCTCGGTGAGGATGTGAGACCAAAGGGAAGGCAGGTAAACTGAAGATGTTTTCCTTTGACGCAGAACCTGAGAAATTTTCTGTCTGGTATATAGATAGGGACATGGAAATAAGCGTCTCTTAGGTCTATAGAGACCATGTAGTCTTCCCTTCTCAGACCCATAAGGATAGTCTTGGCTGTTTCCATGTGGAACTTGCGTTTCCAGATTCTGGCGTTTAGATCTCTTAGATCCAAGATTGTTCTGAAACCTCCAGAACTTTTTGTTACCACGAACAAACGGGAGTAGAACCCTAGGCCCTGCTCTGCCTCTGGGACCGGCTCCACGGCCCCCGAATCCGCCAGATCTCTTATGCTCAGGGCCAATGCTTCCTGCTCCGCCCTTAAAATTGGAATCCTTGAAACTAAAAATTTTTCCCTTCTGGGTTTTGAAATGAACTCTAGGCGATATCCCGTGGACACCACTTCTAGAACCCAGGTGTCTTGTACCGTTTGTTCCCACATGTGGGCAAACTGCAGCAATCTTCCGGCCACCTGTAAATTGTCCACGGGACACAACCTGTCACTGTTTCTTATCCCCTCTTTTGACAGTCTGCCGAAAGAAGGCTCTGGAAATACCTGAGGTATATCTCTCCCGAAAAGGCCTCCCGGGCCTATAGGCCCTGGCTTGTCTGAAGCTTTGCCTGGGGAAATAATTGAAACCTCTTCCCCTTTTATCTTGGGGGAGTCTCACTGACTTCCCACCCGACATCCTCTGTATCATCTGGTCGAGTTTGCTGCCGAAAAGGAATTCCCCCTCGAACGGCAGGGTTGCCAGTTTATTTTTAAAGTGGGTGTCTGCTGCCCAAGACTTGAGCCACAGGGCTCTCCTTGCCACCACTCCAGAGGTCAACGCCTTCGCTGAGTAATCCAGCACGTCTAGGGATGCCTCACATATATAGTCAACGGTAAGTTGGATTGGTGCCAGACTGCTGATCATTTGCTCTCTAGCCACCCGTTCTTGTAGGTCCTCTTGTAAAGAGGCGCACCATATCCTAAGGGCTCTAGCCAAGGAGGCAATAGCCACTCCTGATTTGATAGATGTGGCGCTAGAGATGTGCAGCCTTTTTAAAGCGCTCTCCATACGCTTCTCCATAGCATCCTTAAGAGATGCCCCATCCTCAAGAGGAATCGTAGTTTTGGTGGTGACTTCGGACACTGCCGCATCAATTTTGGGGATACTACACCACTTTAGAAATTCTGCATCCTCTATGGGGTACATCTTCTCTGTCCTTTTCACAGGCCCAATCCGTTTGTCCGCATTGGACCACTCCTTAATTAGGATCTCCTTAACCACCTTGTGCACGGGAAAACACCTCCCCTTTCTCGACCTGTCCTCAAACAGAGCGTCATACTCGGTTCTCACTGGTTGTTTATAGTTCAGTGTTTTATACAGTTCTTTAAGAACCACCTCCACCAGCTCTAAATTAAAGGACCGTTCCTCTTCCACTAGTTCACCGGCTTCTGTGCCGTCATCCCCATCATCATCATCATCATCATCATCAATATCCGCAGTCGCAGGGAAATCACATTCTACATCCAGACTGGTCTGTGACCTGGACCTTTTCCCCTGATATTCTTTCTTGGAGACAAAGTTATCCTTCATCCAGGCCATAAGCTCACTAATCTGGGAAACAGTCCCAATACTGGTATCAGCTCCCTTGTCACAGCTGCGGCACAAGGAATTCTCTCCAGTGAAAATCTTATCACAACCAATACATGTCTTGCTAACATGTTTCTTCTTGGCCAATTTCTTCTTAGTCCCCACAGGCACACTAGAAGATTAAATAACAATAATCACTAACTACTCTGCGTAATTTTCCATATATAAAAAACTCAGTCATCTGAGAGGACCTACCTGGGCAGCAACGTAGAAAGTTTTTGAGAGGCTTCCTCCTCCATGTCTCTGGTACCACGGGGCTTGCAAACAGCACAGCTAGCACGAGGAAGCGCCTGTAACACCGACCAGGCGCATTAAGAAGCCTACTTCCGCCTTACGGCAGCGTCAGGCAGCGTGCGCGTCATCCCGACGCTTGGAACGCACGCCCGCCTGACTTCCTGCCCCGTGGACCGCAAGGTTGCGTCACAGTACTGCGCGGGGACAGCGTGTTTGGGTCAGAGCAGCGCGCCTGAACGCCTGATAACCCGCACACCGGGAGCCCAGCACGCGCCGCACAGACGCTTCTGTCTGCCGGCAGGGATTTAACTAGGAGAAAACCTCCGGCTCCCTCCGCTTACCAGTACACGCAAACGAGGTACATGCCGCCGGCCAGACCTCCTTAATGGGAAAGGCACCGCCACCCCAACGCTGCCCAGGACTGGCAGCGTAACGCCTACCAGTAGGTAAGAAATAAAATAAATAAAACCTGTACTACACTGTCTATCTGTCTAGGAGACAGGAAAAAGACTGGAGTCATGGGGGAAGGTGCTGGCTATGTACTGGTGGGAGAAGGGGGCGTGTCCTAGGGAAAAACTACCTGTCTAATTGTAAGGGGAGAGAGGGATGAACCCATTGTATGGCTGCCATGAAGTAAGAAGAAGAAAGGGGTTTTATCTGGCAGACCCGTTTTTGGAAACGTTTCCAAATACAGGGTCAAAGCCAGTTATGCGGTCTGAAAGCAGCATTAGAGTCGTCTCCAGACTTCTTGTTACAGTTACTGATCACATACTGCACCAGCCTATATCTCCTTACTTATCACATACTGCACCAGCTTATATCTCCTTACTTATCACATACTGCACCAGCCTATATCTCCTTACTTATCACATACTGCACCAGCTTATATCTCCTCACTTATCACATACTGCACCAGCTTATATCTCCTCACTTATCACTTACTGCTCCAGCCTATATCTCCTTACTTATCACATAATGCACCAGCTTATATCTCCTTACTTATCACATACTGCACCAGCTTATATCTCCTTACTGATCACATACTGCACCAGCTTATATCTCCTCACTTATCACATACTGCACCAGCCTATATCTCCTTACTTATCACATACTGCACCAGCCTATATCTCCTCACTTATCACATACTGCACCAGCCTATATCTCCTTACTTATCACATACTGCACCAGCTTATATCTCCTTACTTATCACATACTGCACCAGCTTATATCTCCTTACTTATCACATACTGCACCAGCTTATATCTCCTTACTGATCACATACTGCACCAGCCTATATCTCCTTACTTATCACATACTGCACCAGCTTATATCTCCTTACTTATCACATACTGCACCAGCTTATATCTCCTTACTTATCACATACTGCACCAGCTTATATCTCCTTACTTATCACATACTGCACCAGCCTATATCTCCTTACTTATCACATACTGCACCAGCTTATATCTCCTTACTTATCACATACTGCACCAGCTTATATCTCCTTACTTATCACATACTGCACCAGCTTATATCTCCTTACTTATCACATACTGCACCAGCTTATATCTCCTTACTTATCACATACTGCACCAGCTTATATCTCCTTACTTATCACATACTGCACCAGCCTATATCTCCTTACTTATCACATACTGCACCAGCCTATATCTCCTCACTTATCACATACTGCACCAGCTTATATCTCCTTACTTATCACATACTGCACCAGCCTATATCTCCTTACTTATCACATACTGCACCAGCTTATATCTCCTTACTTATCACATACTGCACCAGCTTATATCTCCTTACTTATCACATACTGCACCAGCTTATATCTCCTTACTTATCACATACTGCACCAGCCTATATCTCCTTACTTATCACATACTGCACCAGCTTATATCTCCTTACTTATCACATACTGCACCACCTTATATCTCCTTACTTATCACATACTGCACCAGCTTATATCTCCTTACTTATCACATACTGCACCAGCTTATATCTCCTTACTGATCACATACTGCACCAGCCTATATCTCCTTACTTATCACATACTGCACCAGCTTATATCTCCTTTCTTATCACATACTGCACCAGCTTATATCTCCTTTCTTATCACATACTGCACCAGCTTATATCTCCTTACTTATCACATACTGCACCAGCTTATATCTCCTTACTTATCACACACTGCACTAGCTTATATCTCCTTACTGATCACACACTGCACCAGCCTATATCTCCTTACTGATCACACACTGCACCAGCCTATATCTCCTTACTGATCACACACTGCACCAGCCTATATCTCCTTACTTATCACATACTGCACCAGCTTATATCTCCTTACTTATCACATACTGCACCAGCTTATATCTCCTTACTTATCACATACTGCACCAGCCTATATCTCCTTACTTATCACATACTGCACCAGCTTATATCTCCTTACTTATCACATACTGCACCAGCTTATATCTCCTTACTTATCACATACTGCACCAGCTTATATCTCCTTACTTATCACATACTGCACCAGCTTATATCTCCTTACTTATCACATACTGCACCAGCCTATATCTCCTTACTTATCACATACTGCACCAGCTTATATCTCCTTTCTTATCACATACTGCACCAGCTTATATCTCCTTACTTATCACATACTGCACCAGCTTATATCTCCTTACTTATCACATACTGCACCAGCTTATATCTCCTTACTTATCACACACTGCACTAGCTTATATCTCCTTACTGATCACACACTGCACCAGCTTATATCTCCTTACTGATCACACACTGCACCAACTTATATCTCCTTACTGATCACACACTGCACCAGCCTATATCTCCTTACTGATCACACACTGCACCAGCTTATATCTCCTTACTTATCACATACTGCACCAGCTTATATCTCCTTACTTATCACATACTGCACCAGCTTATATCTCCTTACTTATCACACACTGCACCAGCTTATATCTCCTTACTTATCACACACTGCACCAGCTTATATCTCCTTACTGATCACACACTGCACCAGCTTATATCTCCTTACTGATCACACACTGCACCAACTTATATCTCCTTACTGATCACACACTGCACCAGCTTATATCTCCTTACTGATCACACACTGCACCAGCTTATATCTCCTTACTGATCCCATACTGCACCAGCCTATATCTCCTTACTTATCACATACTGCACCAGCCTATATCTCCTTACTTATCACATACTGCACCAGCTTATATCTCCTTACTTATCACATACTGCACCAGCTTATATCTCCTTACTTATCACATACTGCACCAGCTTATATGTCCTTACTGATCACATACTGCACCAGCCTATATCTCCTTACTTATCACATACCGAACCAGCTTATATCTCCTTACTTATCACATACTGCACCAGCCTATATCTCCTTACTTATCACATACTGCACCAGCTTATATCTCCTTACTTATCACATACTGCACCAGCTTATATCTCCTTACTTATCACATACTGCACCAGCTTATATCTCCTTACTTATCACATACTGCACCAGCTTATATCTCCTTACTTATCACATACTGCACCAGCTTATATCTCCTTTCTTATCACATACTGCACCAGCTTATATCTCCTTACTTATCACATACTGCACCAGCCAATATCTCCTTACTGATCCCATACTGCACCAGCCTATATCTCCTTACTGATCCCATACTGCACCAGCTTATATCTCCTTACTTATCACATACTGCACCAGCTTATATCTCCTTACTGATCACATACTGCACCAGCCTATATCTCCTTACTTATCACAGAATACCTCCCATCCCGACCACTCCGCTCTGCACAAGATCTGCGTCTCTCTTCTGCACGGATCACTAGCTCCCATTCACTAATACAGGACTGTCATCGGGCTGCTCCCACGCTGCAACGGAATCGGTTGCGCCGTATAAGACGCTGCAACGGAATCTGCTGCGCTATACAAGACGCTGCAATGGAATCTGCTGCGCCATATAAGAAACCGGTAATAAATCAACAACGGGAAGCGCCGGCACACAGAGGTAGGGAGCGGGAAGCGCCGGCACACAGAGGTAGGGAGCGGGAAGCGCCGGCACACAGAGGTAGGGAGCGGGAAGCGCCGGCACACAGAGGTAGGGAGCCGGAAGCGCCGGCACACAGAGGTAGGGAGCCGGAAGCGCCGGCACACAGAGGTAGGGAGCCGGAAGCGCCGGCACACAGAGGTAGGGAGCCGGAAGCGCCGGCACACAGAGGTAGGGAGCCGGAAGCGCCGGCACACAGAGGTAGGGAGCCGGAAGCGCCGGCACACAGAGGTAGGGAGCCGGAAGCGCCGGCACACAGAGGTAGGGAGCCGGAAGCGCCGGCACACAGAGGTAGGGAGCCGGAAGCGCCGGCACACAGAGGTAGGGAGCCGGAAGCAATGGTGGCACTTACTGGACTCCAGCATATCAGAGGGTCTGTCTCCGGGTCCTCCACCAGGGTCCACAGTTTGGCCAGGAACGCTGGAACATTGCTCCCGCCGCTGGCTGTGTGAGCGTCCATCACACGGGATACAACACTGTGGGGAAGACACACGGTGTGAGGGCATTACACACATATACACACATGCTATGTACAGGGCAGACTGGCAGAGGCTGAGCAGGGACACTGGTGAGGGAATAATGCAGGAAGTAAATGGTAGGGGGGGGGCGCAATTACACCCTGTGAGGGGGAGGTAGGGGCAGTTACACCCGGTGAGGGGGGTGCAGTTAGACCCTGTGGGGGGTAGAGGGGGCAGTGGCACCCTGTGAGGGGGGAGGTAGGGGCAGTGGCACCCTGTGAGGGGGGAGGTAGGGGCAGTGGCACCCTGTGAGGGGGGAGGTAGGGGCAGTGGCACCCTGTGAGGGGGGAGGTAGGGGCAGTGGCACCCTGTGAGGGGGGAGGTAGGGGCAGTGGCACCCTGTGAGGGGGGAGGTAGGGGCAGTGGCACCCTGTGAGGGGGGAGGTAGGGGCAGTGGCACCCTGTGAGGGGGGAGGTAGGGGCAGTGGCACCCTGTGAGGGGGAGGTAGGGGCAGTGGCACCCTGTGAGGGGGAGGTAGGGGCAGTGGCACCCTGTGGGGGGGAGGTAGGGGCAGTGGCACCCTGTGAGGGGGAGGTAGGGGCAGTGGCACCCTGTGAGGGGGAGGTAGGGGCAGTGGCACCCTGTGAGGGGGAGGTAGGGGCAGTGGCACCCTGTGGGGGGGAGGTAGGGGCAGTGGCACCCTGTGAGGGGGAGGTAGGGGCAGTGGCACCCTGTGAGGGGGAGGTAGGGGCAGTGGCACCCTGTGAGGGGGAGGTAGGGGCAGTGGCACCCTGTGGGGGGGAGGTAGGGGCAGTTGCACCCTGTGAGGGGGGAGGTAGGGGCAGTTGCACCCTGTGAGGGGGGAGGTAGGGGCAGTTGCACCCTGTGAGGGGGAGGTAGGGGCAGTTGCACCCTGTGAGGGGGAGGTAGGGGAAGTGGCACCCTGTGAGGGGGGAGGTAGGGGCAGTTGCACCCTGTGAGGGGGGAGGTAGGGGCAGTTGCACCCTGTGAGGGGGGAGGTAGGGGCAGTTGCACCCTGTGAGGGGGAGGTAGGGGAAGTGGCACCCTGTGAGGGGGAGGTAGGGGCAGTTGCACCCTGTGAGGGGGGAGGTAGGGGCAGTGGCACCCTGTGAGGGGGAGGTAGGGGCAGTTACTCCCTGTGAGGGGGAGGTAGGGGCAGTTGCACCCTGTGAGGGGGAGGTAGGGGCAGTTACTCCCTGTGAGGGGGGAGGTAGGGGCAGTGGCACCCTGTGAGGGGGAGGTAGGGGCAGTTACTCCCTGTGAGGGGGAGGTAGGGGCAGTGGCACCCTGTGAGGGGGAGGTAGGGGCAGTGGCACCCTGTGAGGGGGAGGTAGGGGCAGTGGCACCCTGTGAGGGGGAGGTAGGGGCAGTGGCACCCTGTGAGGGGGGAGGTAGGGGCAGTTGCACCCTGTGGGGGGGAGGTAGGGGCAGTGGCACCCTGTGAGGGGGGAGGTAGGGGCAGTGGCACCCTGTGGGGGGGAGGTAGGGGCAGTGGCACCCTGTGAGGGGGGAGGTAGGGGCAGTGGCACCCTGTGAGGGGGAGGTAGGGGCAGTGGCACCCTGTGAGGGGGAGGTAGGGGCAGTGGCACCCTGTGAGGGGGGAGGTAGGGGCAGTGGCACCCTGTGAGGGGGAGGTAGGGGCAGTGGCACCCTGTGAGGGGGAGGTAGGGGCAGTTGCACCCTGTGAGGGGGAGGTAGGGGCAGTTACACACCGCCGGGGGTCACACACCGGGGTACGGGGCGCTGCGGGGCCGGGTATACCCGGCAGTTGCTCTCGGTGTCGCCGCCTCAGGGCCACCTGGAGATCTGCGCACAGGGTAAGGCCCGAACCCTCCTGGTGGTCGCCATCTTGTGACGTCTCCGTTCTGCGCATGCGCTCGACTCGCGGCCACCGCCACCATCTTACTGCTCCCAGCGATGCCACCACTAAGATGGCGGCGGCTTCCGGCATCCTAGCGGGCGGGGCCTGGCTCTGCTTAGTGTTTCCGGCTCATGTGCCCAGCGCTGTACAACGTGTTCCCTATACACCAGCACCGATATACCACCTGCCCTCACCCGGCCTGAGGCACCATGAAGAGGGGCAATGCCGCCGGGGACCCGGAGCCGGTAAGTGCCCCTACACATTCCTCCCAGCATGCCCCTCTCCAGCTCTGCTCCTAATTAATGATTGGTATCAGCTGTGGTGACGCCTCTCTCATCAGTTACCCTGTGTGTAACAGGTGCTGGCCATCCTACATTACCAGGGCAATGTGCCCTACATGGTGGGGTTCCCTGCCCTTTCCCCCTCATGTTTCTGGGGGTCCCCTGCCTTCTCCGTCATGTGACCGGGGTATCTGGGGGTCCCCTGCCTTCTCCGTCATGTGACCGGGGTATCTGGTGATTGCCTGCGCTCCTCCGTCATGTGACCGGGGTATCTGGTAATTGCCTTCTCCTCCGTCATATGACCGGGGTATCTGGTGATTGCCTTCTCCTCCGTCATGTGACTGGGGTATCTGGTGATTGCCTTCTCCTCCGTCATGTGACCGGGGTATCTGGTGATTGCCTTCTCCTCCGTCATGTGACCGGGGTATCTGGTGATTGCCTTCTCCTCCGTCATGTGACCGGGGTATCTGGTAATTGCCTGCGCTCCATCGTCATGTGACCGGGGTATCTGGTGATTGCCTTCTCCTCCGTCATGTGACCGGGGTATCTGGTGATTGCCTTCTCCTCCGTCATGTGACCGGGGTATCTGGAAATTGCCTGCGCTCCATCGTCATGTGACCAGGGTATCTGGGGGTTGCCTGCGCTCCTCCATTATGTGACCGGGGTATCTGGTGATTGCCTTCTCCTCCGTCATGTGACTGGGGTATCTGGTAATTGCCTGCGCTCCATCGTCATGTGACCGGGGTATCTGGTAATTGCCTGCGCTCCATCGTCATGTGACCGGGGTATCTGGTAATTGCCTGCGCTGCATCGTCATGTGACCGGGGTATCTGGGGGTTGCCTGCGCTCCTCCGTCATGTGACCAGGGTATCTGGGGGTTGCCTGCACTCCCCCGTTATGTGACCGGGGTATCTGGGGGTTGCCTGCGCTCCCCTGTCATGTGACCGGGGTATCTGGGGGTTGCCTGCCCTCTTTCAAAACATATTAATAGTTAAAAAATAATAAACATAAAATACGGAGAATTATAAAAATAACAGCGGTGCACAGTTTATAGTCACCAGTGTATTCTCATCCTGACTTGTCCAATGTAAAGTGGGAGTCCAGAATCAGTCAGAATCAGCTTTATTGGCCAGGTGTACTTGCGTGTACTAGGAGTTTGGTTGCTGTGCAGCAGCCGGTTAGGTAACCGTTATGCAGTGACAGATATACATCTGTAGGACTCCTCCTTCATCTTTATTTACCTCTGAGATTGTGCATCTGGGAACCTATCCTCACCAATTGGGCATCCAGTGAGACCGGCATATCCAGCCTGCTGCCACCTTGCCATCTACTTGAGGAATCTACAAAAATGTTGGTACCAGCAGACTCTTGCACATCCCATTAACCATCTCTATTGTTGGACTCCCGATTGACATTGGACAAGTCAGGATGAGAATACACTGGTGACTATAAACACACAAATGCACCGCTGTTAAAATTCTCTATATTTTATGTTTATTATTTTTTAACTATTAATATGTTTTGAAACAATTCAGCATGCTTTATATGCAATCTTATATGTATGTTTATTAAATATGAATATATTTTATATTCATCATACAGTTTTCATTGTTCAAGCGCAGCATACCAGCCCCTTTTTTCCTGTCCTACTTCATTGTTCTAAAAGGGCTTGACACCCCTTCTAATTGCTGCTGCTCCAGTAAAACCACTCTTTTTTGCCCCCAATGTAACAGAGGCTTGCCCCTACCCCGGTAGTAACAGGTATTATGGGGTTACCTGCGATCCCCAGGAGTGTTCTGGGTAACTAGGATGGAATGTAACCATTTCCCTCATCCGCAGGAGCTGCTCCCACTCGGAGCTGGTGGAACTGGTAGCGATTTGAGTGACAGTGAGGAGAGCGAGTTCTCGGGCCTGGAGGATTCTGGGAGTGACAGCAGCGATGAGGAGAACACAGCGGTACAGGAGGATTCGGACAGTCCTCTCACTGAGGTAATGGTGACAGTGCTGAGCTGCCGGTGTATTCCTGCAGTAGCGTAGTGTGTTTATATGGCAGGGTGTAGTATCGTCTGTACTGGGGTATGTGTGTGCACATGAGGTACATCAGTATTTGGGGTAACCGCCCTGTGCATTCTAGGGACTTGCACACAGTATGTGGGAGGATAACTGACCCCAGAGCTTCTGTGGAAGTAGCTGCTCAGATCATTCATGTAATTCTAGACAGACTCCATGATGCTGCTATCAGGACGTTGTGGGGACGGTATCATCACTCCCATCACTCCTTGTTCTCCTATACGCTGAAGATTTACATATTCTGCAGCGCTTTACAGAGAATATATGAACAGTCACAGTCCCGTGGAGCTTACACTCTATATTCCCTAACGCACACACAAACACACATACACACACACACGGCTTGATCATTTTTATTGTAAATCTAGGAGCCAGGACAAAAGTGTGGGAGCCAGACAAGCTCCTAAACGGTGTCCGAATGGTGCGATGGCACGTGCATGGTTACAGTATATAAATTGCATCACATTTAGTTCTAAGCACATGCAACGCGCTACAGCAGCAAGTGGTTTGAAGTAGATGCGATCTGAACGTGCTGCACGTACTATCTGTACCATGCAATGCTCCGAGAACTAAACGTTCCAGTGCTGCCTCCCCTAAGCAGAGTGCGGCCTGATGCACCATCTCAATGGTAATCTACAGGTTCTCTGCTGGCACACAAGAGTAGTCGCCTATTCCACCATGGCCGTAGGCACCCAGGCTGATGCCAGGGCGGGGTTTCGCCACCCGGTGGCTGCCAGTGTTTGTGAAAGGGGCCATGGGGAATAAAGATAGAGTCCGTTTAGGGTGTTTGAAAATAGGGCCGGAGGATTTAGGCGACTCAGCAGGATCCTCTAAATTAAGGCCCTCTTTTACCGTTGTAACTAAGCCCATCACATCAATGTGTGACGGGGCATCCTCCCTGCCTGAGGCATCATCCGTGTCGGCATCTACAGGTTCCTCCTGTTCATTCTCTCAGTCCGTGTCAGTCATCCGTGTCGGCATCTACAGGTTCCTCCTCCCAGTCCGTGTCAGTCATCCTCGTCTGCAGCTACAGGTTCATCCTCCCAGTCCGTGTCGGTCATCCTCATCTGCAGCTACAGGTTCATCCTCCCAGTCTGTGTCAGTCATCCTCGTCTGCAGCTACAGGTTCATCCTCCCAGTCTGTGTCAGTCATCCTCGTCTGCAGCTACAGGTTCCTCCTAGTCATCCTCCCAGTCCGTGTCAGTCACCCTCGTCTGCTGCTACAGGCTCCTCCTGTTCATCCTCCCAGTCCGTGTCAGTCATCCTCGTCTGCTGCTACAGGCTCCTCCTAGTCATCCTCGTCTGCAGCTACAGGTTCATCCTCCCAGTCTGTGTCAGTCATCCTCGTCTGCAGCTACAGGTTCATCCTCCCAGTCCGTGTCAGTCATCCTCGTCTGCTGCTACAGGTTCCTCCTGTTCATCCTCCCAGTCCGTGTCAGTCATCCTCATCTGCAGCTACAGGTTCATCCTCCCAGTCTGTGTCAGTCATCCTCGTCTGCTGCTACAGGTTCCTCCTGTTCATCCTCCCAGTCCGTGTCAGTCATCCTCGTCTGCTGCTACAGGCTCATCCTCCCAGTCCGTGTCAGTCATCCTCGTCTGCAGCTACAGGTTCATCCTCCCAGTCCATGTCAGTCATCCTCGTCTGCAGCTACAGGTTCATCCTCCCAGTCCATGTCAGTCATCCTCGTCTGCAGCTACAGGTTCATCCTCCCAGTCCGTGTCAGTCATCCTCGTCTGCTGCTACAGGTTCATCCTCCCAGTCCGTGTCAGTCATCCTCGTCTGCAGCTACATGTTCATCCTCCCAGTCCGTGTCAGTCATCCTCGTCTGCTGCTACAGGCTCATCCTCCCAGTCCGTGTCAGTCATCCTCGTCTGCAGCTACAGGTTCATCCTCCCAGTCCATGTCAGTCATCCTCGTCTGCAGCTACAGGTTCATCCTGTTCATCCTCCCAGTCCATGTCAGTCATCCTCGTCTGCAGCTACAGGTTCATCCTCCCAGTCCGTGTCAGTCATCCTCGTCTGCTGCTACAGGCTCCTCCTGTTAATCCTCCCAGTCCATGTCAGTCATCCTCGTCTGCAGCTACAGGTTCATCCTCCCAGTCCGTGTCAGTCATCCTCGTCTGCTGCTACAGGCTCCTCCTGTTAATCCTCCCAGTCCGTGTCAGTCATCCTCGTCTGCAGCTACAGGTTCATCCTCCCAGTCCGTGTCAGTCATCCTCGTCTGCAGCTACAGGTTCATCCTCCCAGTCCGTGTCAGTCATCCTCGTCTGCAGCTACAGGTTCATCCTCCCAGTCCGTGTCAGTCATCCTCGTCTGCAGCTACAGGTTCATCCTCCCAGTCCGTGTCAGTCATCCTCGTCTGCAGCTACAGGTTCATCCTCCCAGTCCGTGTCAGTCATCCTCGTCTGCAGCTACAGGTTCATCCTCCCAGTCCGTGTCAGTCCTCCTCGTCTGCTGCTACAGGTTCATCCTCCCAGTCCGTGTCAGTCATCCTCGTCTGCAGCTACAGGTTCATCCTCCCAGTCCGTGTCAGTCATCCTCGTCTGCAGCTACAGGTTCATCCTCCCAGTCCGTGTCAGTCATCCTCGTCTGTAGCTACAGGCTCCTCCTGTTCATCCTCCCAGTCCGTGTCAGTCATCCTCGTCTGCTGCTACAGGCTCATCCTCCCAGTCCGTGTCAGTCATCCTCGTCTGCAGCTACAGGTTCATCCTCCCAGTCCATGTCAGTCATCCTCGTCTGCAGCTACAGGTTCATCCTCCCAGTCCGTGTCAGTCATCCTCGTCTGCAGCTACAGGTTCATTCTCCCAGTCTGTGTCAGTCATCCTCGTCTGCAGCTACAGGTTCATTCTCCCAGTCCGTGTCAGTCATCCTCGTCTGCAGCTACAGGTTCATCCTCCCAGTCCGTGTCAGTCATCCTCGTCTGCAGCTACAGGTTCATCCTCCCAGTCCGTGTCAGTCATCCTCGTCTGCAGCTACAGGTTCATCCTGTTCATCCTCCCAGTCCATGTCAGTCATCCTCGTCTGCAGCTACAGGTTCATCCTCCCAGTCCGTGTCAGTCGTCCTCGTCTGCAGCTACAGGCTCCTCCTGTTCATCCTCCCAGTCCGTGTCAGTCATCCTCGTCTGCAGCTACAGGTTCATCCTCCCAGTCCGTGTCAGTCATCCTCGTCTGCAGCTACAGGTTCATCCTGTTCATCCTCCCAGTCCATGTCAGTCATCCTTGTCTGCAGCTACAGGTTCATCCTCCCAGTCCGTGTCAGTCATCCTCGTCTGCTGCTACAGGCTCCTCCTGTTCATCCTCCCAGTCCGTGTCAGTCATCCTCGTCTGCTGCTACAGGTTCATCCTGTTCATCCTCCCAGTCCGTGTCAGTCATCCTCGTCTGCAGCTACAGGTTCATCCTCCCAGTCCGTGTCAGTCATCCTCGTCTGCAGCTACAGGTTCATCCTGTTCATCCTCCCAGTCCATGTCAGTCATCCTCGTCTGCCGCTACAGGTTCCTCCTGTTCATCCTCCCAGTCCGTGTCAGTCATCCTCGTCTGCAGCTACAGGTTCATCCTCCCAGTCCGTGTCAGTCATCCTCGTCTGCAGCTACAGGTTCATCCTCCCAGTCCATGTCAGACATCCTCGTCTGCAGCTACAGGTTCATCCTCCCAGTCCGTGTCAGTCATCCTCGTCTGCAGCTACAGGTTCATCCTCCCAGTCCGTGTCAGTCATCCTCGTCTGCAGCTACAGGTTCCTCCTGTTCATTCTCTCAGTCCGTGTCAGTCATCCGTGTCGGCATCTACAGGTTCCTCCTGTTCATCCTGCCAGTCCGTGTCAGTCATCCTCGTCTGCAGCTACAGGTTCCTCCTGTTCATCCTCCCAGTCCGTGTCAGTCATCCTCGTCTGCAGCTACAGGCTCCTCCTAGTCATCCTCGTCTGCAGCTACAGGTTCATCCTCCCAGTCTGTGTCAGTCATCCTCGTCTGCAGCTACAGGTTCATCCTCCCAGTCCGTGTCAGTCATCCTCGTCTGCTGCTACAGGTTCCTCCTGTTCATCCTCCCAGTCCGTGTCAGTCATCCTCATCTGCAGCTACAGGTTCATCCTCCCAGTCTGTGTCAGTCATCCTCGTCTGCTGCTACAGGTTCCTCCTGTTCATCCTCCCAGTCCGTGTCAGTCATCCTCGTCTGCTGCTACAGGCTCATCCTCCCAGTCCGTGTCAGTCATCCTCGTCTGCAGCTACAGGTTCATCCTCCCAGTCCATGTCAGTCATCCTCGTCTGCAGCTACAGGTTCATCCTCCCAGTCCATGTCAGTCATCCTCGTCTGCAGCTACAGGTTCATCCTCCCAGTCCGTGTCAGTCATCCTCGTCTGCTGCTACAGGTTCATCCTCCCAGTCCGTGTCAGTCATCCTCGTCTGCAGCTACATGTTCATCCTCCCAGTCCGTGTCAGTCATCCTCGTCTGCTGCTACAGGCTCATCCTCCCAGTCCGTGTCAGTCATCCTCGTCTGCAGCTACAGGTTCATCCTCCCAGTCCATGTCAGTCATCCTCGTCTGCAGCTACAGGTTCATCCTGTTCATCCTCCCAGTCCATGTCAGTCATCCTCGTCTGCAGCTACAGGTTCATCCTCCCAGTCCGTGTCAGTCATCCTCGTCTGCTGCTACAGGCTCCTCCTGTTAATCCTCCCAGTCCATGTCAGTCATCCTCGTCTGCAGCTACAGGTTCATCCTCCCAGTCCGTGTCAGTCATCCTCGTCTGCTGCTACAGGCTCCTCCTGTTAATCCTCCCAGTCCGTGTCAGTCATCCTCGTCTGCAGCTACAGGTTCATCCTCCCAGTCCGTGTCAGTCATCCTCGTCTGCAGCTACAGGTTCATCCTCCCAGTCCGTGTCAGTCATCCTCGTCTGCAGCTACAGGTTCATCCTCCCAGTCCGTGTCAGTCATCCTCGTCTGCAGCTACAGGTTCATCCTCCCAGTCCGTGTCAGTCATCCTCGTCTGCAGCTACAGGTTCATCCTCCCAGTCCGTGTCAGTCATCCTCGTCTGCAGCTACAGGTTCATCCTCCCAGTCCGTGTCAGTCCTCCTCGTCTGCTGCTACAGGTTCATCCTCCCAGTCCGTGTCAGTCATCCTCGTCTGCAGCTACAGGTTCATCCTCCCAGTCCGTGTCAGTCATCCTCGTCTGCAGCTACAGGTTCATCCTCCCAGTCCGTGTCAGTCATCCTCGTCTGTAGCTACAGGCTCCTCCTGTTCATCCTCCCAGTCCGTGTCAGTCATCCTCGTCTGCTGCTACAGGCTCATCCTCCCAGTCCGTGTCAGTCATCCTCGTCTGCAGCTACAGGTTCATCCTCCCAGTCCATGTCAGTCATCCTCGTCTGCAGCTACAGGTTCATCCTCCCAGTCCGTGTCAGTCATCCTCGTCTGCAGCTACAGGTTCATTCTCCCAGTCTGTGTCAGTCATCCTCGTCTGCAGCTACAGGTTCATTCTCCCAGTCCGTGTCAGTCATCCTCGTCTGCAGCTACAGGTTCATCCTCCCAGTCCGTGTCAGTCATCCTCGTCTGCAGCTACAGGTTCATCCTCCCAGTCCGTGTCAGTCATCCTCGTCTGCAGCTACAGGTTCATCCTGTTCATCCTCCCAGTCCATGTCAGTCATCCTCGTCTGCAGCTACAGGTTCATCCTCCCAGTCCGTGTCAGTCGTCCTCGTCTGCAGCTACAGGCTCCTCCTGTTCATCCTCCCAGTCCGTGTCAGTCATCCTCGTCTGCAGCTACAGGTTCATCCTCCCAGTCCGTGTCAGTCATCCTCGTCTGCAGCTACAGGTTCATCCTGTTCATCCTCCCAGTCCATGTCAGTCATCCTTGTCTGCAGCTACAGGTTCATCCTCCCAGTCCGTGTCAGTCATCCTCGTCTGCAGCTACAGGCTCCTCCTGTTCATCCTCCCAGTCCGTGTCAGTCATCCTCGTCTGCTGCTACAGGTTCATCCTGTTCATCCTCCCAGTCCGTGTCAGTCATCCTCGTCTGCAGCTACAGGTTCATCCTCCCAGTCCGTGTCAGTCATCCTCGTCTGCAGCTACAGGTTCATCCTGTTCATCCTCCCAGTCCATGTCAGTCATCCTCGTCTGCCGCTACAGGTTCCTCCTGTTCATCCTCCCAGTCCGTGTCAGTCATCCTCGTCTGCAGCTACAGGTTCATCCTCCCAGTCCGTGTCAGTCATCCTCGTCTGCAGCTACAGGTTCATCCTCCCAGTCCATGTCAGACATCCTCGTCTGCAGCTACAGGTTCATCCTCCCAGTCCGTGTCAGTCATCCTCGTCTGCAGCTACAGGTTCATCCTCCCAGTCCGTGTCAGTCATCCTCGTCTGCAGCTACAGGTTCCTCCTGTTCATCCTCCCAGTCCATGTCAGTCATCCTCGTCTGCAGCTACAGGTTCATCCTCCCAGTCCGTGTCAGTCATCCTCGTCTGCAGCTACAGGTTCCTCCTGTTCATCCTCCCAGTCCGTGTCAGTCATCCTCGTCTGCAGCTACAGGTTCCTCCTGTTCATCCTCCCAGTCTGTGTCAGTGTCATCCTCACAGTCTGTGTCAGTGTCATCCTCCCAGTGTCATCCTCCCAGTCTGTGTCAGTGTCATCCTCCCAGTCTGTGTCAGTGTCATCCTCCCAGTCTGTGTCAGTCATCCTCCCAGTCTGTGTCAGTGTCATCCTCCCAGTGTCATCCTCCCAGTCTGTGTCAGTGTCATCCTCCCAGTCTGTGTCAGTGTCATCCTCCCAGTCTGTGTCAGTGTCATCCTCCCAGTCTACAGCTACAGGCTCTCGTCCTCTCTGCCTACCCTCCATTGTGCTGCTCCAGGCATTAGCTCCTCGTCCTTTTCTCTAACCTCCCCCCCCCCTGCTATGATGCGGCTTCGAGTGTTGGCGGCTGCAGCAGCGGCTTCTCGATCTTTCCTCTGACCTAACACCTGGCTACGGTGCGTCTCCGGCATCGGCCAGTAACGGCTTCCACTCTCTCTTTTTCTGCACAGACAGCTGCTCCGCCTCCCTCCCCGAAAACCGGCTCCCTACCCGGTACTAAAAACGCAGGCCTCAAACCCGCGCGACAGCACACTAGTATTGTAAATAAATATTTTTTTAAAATCGATAGTTACGCGACTCTCTGACAGTCACCACTGTGACTCACAGGCAGCCGGGCTGCCTGCCACCCACCCTCACAGGCCTAGTGGTAAGTCCGGCCCTGTGTATATGGCGGGGTTGTGTATATGGCTGGGGGGGGTGTATATGGCTGGGGGGGGGGAGTGTATACGGCATGGTGAGGTAGTGGCAGGGTGGGGGGGGGGAGTGTATACGGCATGGTGGGGGGGTGTATATGGCATGGTGGGGAGTGTATATGGCATGGTGGGGGGTGTATATGACTGGGGTTGGGTAATGTATATGGCATGCTGGGGGGTGTATATGACTGGGGTGGGGTAATGTATATGGCATGGTGGGGGGTGTATATGGCTGGGGGGGGGGTGTATACGGCATGGTGTACTAATGAATGCAGTGTTCTCTGGATCCTATAGGTCTCGGACAGAGGGCCGGCTGAGGTGACCATACAAGACAATGAGTATGAGCAGGACTCGTCTGATGAAGAGGTAAGGCTTTATATCATATGTACTAATAATCCTGTACTATGGAGGTGAGTGGCCAGCCCTGAGGTGTGATCCTGTATATGGCATGGTGCGGTAGTGGCGGAGGGGGGGTAGATGGCATTGTGCGGTAGTGGTGGAGGGGGGGGGGTATATGGCATGGTGCGGTAGGGGTGGAGGGGGAGAGGTTTATGGCATGGTGCGGTAGTGGTGGAGGGGGAGGGGAAGAGATGTAGTTTCAGTTGCCGCCAGCAGATGGCAGTGTTTTGTTTACACACGGACACTATTGATCGATATATCTATCTATCTCTATCTAAAGAAAAGTGTAAACCTATTTATTTATACTGTATGCAACAAGCGCCTGTCACCACGTGCTAAGCCGTGTCTCCGCCTTGCACGCAGTCTAAACCTACTTCCGGTTTAGCGCAGGGGGGTTGGTCGGCACTCTCGTCCACTGTATTCAAACACCCCGGTGCCTTCCTCACAATTTGTAGAAGATAAATCTCAGGAGATCCCAGCAGGGGCTAATCCCAAGAAACAGGCGGAAATCAATGGGCTGTGGATAGCATGTCATCAAACAGTCATGTCGACGTTTCAAAGCCAGTGCGGCTTTTTCCTCAGGACGTGGAGTTCGCTAAGGTGCATAAGGTGCTGTGAAAAGAAAAAGGCTTCTCCGCTTATCACTGGGGCCACAATCTCCACATCAACTCACAGAAGGTGGCTGCCAAAAAGAGGTCATAAGGCACTGGATCCCCAGGATCATTGGATGCTGTTCCTCATTACCAACGCCGTTCAGGCCACAAAACGGGCATATATATACCCGACCCCATATCACAATAAAGGCGCCCATACACAAGTAAGATTTATCTTCAGATCTGGCTGGTTGGAACAAAAACCTGGTTATGGATGAGTGACAGTTTGTCAGTTTTCCAGCATTTCCAAGCAAATGGTCAACAGTCATTTGCTCTCATCCATATCCAGGTTTTTGTTCCAACCAGACAGATCTGAAGATAAATCTGCGTGTGTATGGCCACCTTAAGAATGGTACATGAAAATACATTCCCTGGAGTACAACAAACCGCATCCATTCCACTTCATATACTAGAAGCACTGGACGTAAAGCAATAAGTATTATGTAGGGGCCGGAGTTTAGTCCTTATCCGTACTTAATTACAATTTGCGATTACAGCTCCGTTCTCCGTATCCCGGCGATATCACCGGAAACGTAAGTGACGTCTACTTCCGGAGCCCTTGGAGCGCACAGCCGGAGGTACACTAGGCGCTGCTTTACGGATTGATGATAGGAAGCGGAAGTGACGCCAACTTCCGAATAGCTGGAACACACCAGCAGCGGCACCGTGGCACAGCGGTACTGCCGCCATCTCCTTGTTGCTATGATACTCATGTCATCTCCGGGCCATATTATTGTGGATGCCAATTCACGGGTCCATATTTGTAAAATAACATAAAATAGATAAATATATTAAACCCTGAACAGCATAATAGAGATTATTCCACAAAAGTACCCAGCATAATAAGAAGGTAAATTCACAAAAAACATTTCAACTCCAAGTCCATATTTCTGCCCCTCGGTCCTAGAGTTCTCATTTCCAGACGTGGTAGTCTCAAATCTTTCATTAAGGGGGGAATTTACTAAAGGAAATTTGTAAAAAATCGGTGTATTTGTATCCAGAAACACACTTATTTTTGACATTTACTATCCCGAAAATATGGCAATTCGTATTCGTATTGATCGAATTGTGTATTTCTGGCTACAAATACACCGATTTTTTACAAATTTCCTCCAGTGTGGTTTAACAATTCAAGTGCCATAAAATGATGTTCAATAAGAAATATTGCAATGATGCATATTTTTGTGGTGGTCAGATACATTATGGGACACCAGGCCTCTTTTTTAATATTACTGACGTGTTCTGCCAATCTCACTTTCCATACACATTTCGTTTTGCCCACATATTGTATAGAACAATCACATTCCAATCGATGTATCGGGTACTTGCTATTGCAAGAAATGAAATCCTCGGCTATGTACTTTGTTGGTGACAGTGGACTTAGTGATGTATCACCGATATTGGGCTTTTACAGGCCCGGCACAGACTACATGTCCCACACCGAAAATATATAGGGTTATGTGGGGAAGGTACATTAATGGCACACACCACTTGCGATTCGGATTCTAACCCATAATACAATAAATATTGATTATTTTTTCTATTCGTTATTTTAAGAGCACCCCGACAAAAAAGAGTCTTTCCCTTCTTTTCTTGAAATACTGCATTTACTCTCAAGGGTGCACCGCCACACCATAAATTAAGTGAGGTGCGAAACTTACACCCTAAACCATATTATGGATTGAACATTACTATTTTTCATTAAATTCAAAACCAACCTGTGCACTGGTCCAACTGCCACCCCCCTCTCCCCCCAAGTAGATACATTAATGGCACACAATTATACACACACTTTGGGCTGGTTTTATCATGTTTACTGAGGAGAGGGTTATTGGTGAGACTGTGCCAGTTTATTGATAATATGTTCTAATTGAGTGATGAATGACACATCTGCATTCTCATTTTTAGGTTTATTATAGGTCAACTTTTGATCCCTTTTACAGATAAGGGTACTTGTGTATTTTGGCGGCGCCCCCGATGTCCGTCGTACGACGAACAGATCGCATCGCATGCCATGCACCCGATGGCATGCGATGCGACGCGATTTTGACCCCCTATACGATCAAAAATCGTATAAGCACCCTAAAGGGTGCTTTTGAGCACCCAAATGGGTGCTTACAATGTTAAATGCACCCCCACGCCACCCCCCCACTATAAACGTGAACCCGAAGCGTGGCGAGCGCAGCGGTACGCGTCCTACGACCTTTTCATACCCCCACTATCCACGTCGGCGTGGAGTTGAGAATAGAATAGTGTGGCGAGCCCGAAGCGTGGCGAGCGGACGCGGATACCTTCACAGGTATCCGCGTCCCCTCGTGGGGCTCGCCACGCTTCGGGCTCGGTGGCTCGCTGCGCTCGCCACACTATTCTATTCTCAACTCCACGCCGACGTGGATAGTGGGGGTATGAAAAGGTCGTAGGACGCGTACCGCTGCGCTCGCCACGCTTCGGGTTCACGTTTATAGTGGGGGGGTGGCGTGGGGGTGCATTTAACATTGTAAGCACCCATTTGGGTGCTTAACATTGTATAAGCCCCCATTAGGGGGCTTATACAATGTTTAATCGCATCGTATGGCATCGTATGCCATGTACAATGGCATACAATTTCAAAATTGTATGCCATCGTGCACTATCGTACGACATCGCGTCGCATCGCATACCATCGTATGCGTTATGGTATGCGATGCGATGGGCGCCGCCAAAATACACGAGTACCCAGATAAGTTCTCTCCCCTTATTTTTTGCTTTCTCAGTGATGGTCTCCTCCTATCCCTTACTCCGAGATTGTCCCTCGAGATTGTTTGCTTGGCTGTCCTATACAGCCAGGTCAGTACAATTTCGGCTTATGCGTTGGTACTGGCTGTTGGGTACCCTTTTTAAACATTTGAATGGTGGTTGCTATCTGCCCCTATAAACGAGTGGCAATCCGTGACCTATATGACATTTTTTGGGTTTTAATATATTATCTTCCACATAGAACATTACGTCTAGTACAGGAGTCCTCAAACTATTTTGCTCTGGGACCCCATCAGACAATAAAAATGACAGGACCGCAGCAAGTTACTGCAGAAGGTCATCACATCACACGTGTAGTCAGCAGACAGCACATACATGGCAGCATTGTGGAGGTACAGAGTGATGGGAGGAGCCTAATATACCATAACCCATCACATGTGTAGTCAGCAGACAGCACATACATGGCAGCATTGTGGAGGCACAGAGTGATAGGAGGAGTCTGATATACCATAACCCATCACATCACACGTGTAGTCAGCAGACAGCACATACATGGCAGCATTGTGGAGGTACAGAATGATGGGAGGAGTCTGATATACCATAACCCATCACATCACACGTGTAGTCAGCAGACAAGCACATACATGGCAGCATTGTGGAGGTACAGAATGATGGGAGGAGTCTGATATACCATAACCCATCACATCACACGTGTAGTCAGCAGGCAGCACATACATGGCAGCATTGTGGAGGCACATACTGATGGGAGGAGTCATATACCATAACCCATCACATCAAACGTGTGGTCAGCAGGCAGCTTTGTGGAGGCACAGAGTGATGGGAGGAGTCTAATATACCATAACCCATCACATGTGTAGTCAGCAGACAGCACATACATGGCAGCAGTGTGGAGGCACAGAGTGATGGGAGGAGTCTAATATACCATAACCCATTACATCACACGTGTAGTCAGCATACATGGCAGCAGTGTGGAGGCACAGAGTGATGGGAGCAGTCTGATATACCATAACCCATCACATCTGTAGTCAGCAGACAGCACATACATGGCAGCATTGTGGAGACACAGAGTGATAGGAGGAGTCTAATATACCATAACCCATCACATCACATGTGTAGTCAGCAGACAGCACTCACATGGCAGCATTGTGGAGGCACAGAGTGATGGGAGGAGTCTGATATACCATAACCCATCACATCACATGTGTAGTCAGCAGACGGCACATACATGGCAGCATTGTGGAGGCACAGGGTGATGGGAGGAGTCTGATATACCATAACCCATCACATCACACGTGTAGTCAGCAGACGGCACATACATGGCAGCATTGTGGAGGCACAGAGTGATGGGAGGAGTCTGATATACCATAACCCATCACATCACACGTGTAGTCAGCAGACGGCACATACATGGCAGCATTGTGGAGGCACAGAGTGATGGGAGGAGTCTAATATACCATAACCCATTACATCATACGTGTAGTCAGCATACATGGCAGCATTGTGGAGGCACAGAGTGATGGGAGCAGTCTGATATACCATAACCCATCACATCTGTAGTCAGCAGACAGCACATACATGGCAGCATTGTGGAGGCACAGAGTGATAGGAGGAGTCTGATATACCATAACCCATCACATGTGTAGTCAGCAGACAGCACATACATGGCAGCATTGTGGGGGCACAGAGTGATGGGAGGAGTCTAATATACCATAACCCATAACATCACATGTGTAGTCAGCAGACGGCACATACATGGCAGCATTGTGGAGGCACAGGGTGATGGGAGGAGTCTGATATACCATAACCCATCACATCACACGTGTGGTCAGCAGGCAGCTTTGTGGAGGCACAGAGTGATGGGAGGAGTCTAATATACCATAACCCATCACATCACACGTGTAGTCAGCAGACGGCACATACATGGCAGCATTGTGGAGGCACAGAGTGATGGGAGGAGTCTGATATACCATAACCCATCACATGTGTAGTCAGCAGGCAGCACATACATGGCAGCTTTGTGGAGGCACAGAGTGATGGGAGGAGTCTAATATACCATAACCCATCACATCACACGTGTGGTCAGCATGCAGCTTTGTGGAGGCACAGAGTGATGGGAGGAGTCTAATATACCATAACCCATCACATGTGTAGTCAGCAGACAGCGCACACATGGCAGCATTGTAGAGGGGCAGAGTGATGGGAGTAGTCTGATAATGGGAGGAGTCTAATATACCATAACCCATCACATCACAAGTGTAGTCAGCAGACAGCACATACATGGCAGCAGTGTGGAGGCACAGAGTCATGGGAGGAGTCTAAAATCGACAATTCAACAGACTTTTCAGACTCCTTGAATCAATGACTGATAGACTTAGAAAAGTCATCAGCCTGATAGTCAGCAACATGGAGTCGCGACCCCATGCTGAGAAGGTCGGACCTACTTTGGGGTCAGGACCCACAGCTTGAGAACTGCTGGCCTAGAAAGTCCACTGCACCCTTACTTAAAGTAAATGATAATTTACTTATAATTTTACTTATATGATTCAGGTGTTTACAGAATAAATCTAATTCTATTTCACTTCCCAGCAACACAAAGATGACATTGTCGATATAACGGCGCCATAGCACCAGGCTGGCACCATATGGGTGGTCATCCTGTACGGATTGTGCCTCCCACTATGCCATATACAAGTTGGCATAGCTTGGTGCCAGCCTGGTGCCCATAGCCGTACCCATGAGTTGTAAATAGTGGCAACCATCAAACCAGAAATAGTTATTGGTTAGGATTAGTGTGATACCGTCTAACACAAAACTCGTTTTATCCTCCGTAATATCTTCTTTGTCTAAGAACTGTGACACTGCTTTTAGTTTAAGATCGTGGTCCATTATAGTGTATAGCGATGTCACGTCATAGGTCACCATACATAATTAGGTTCCCACTTTACACCTTTCACAATATCTAGTGTCTCTATAGTACCTTTCAGATATGATTTGCTGGTTTGCGCTAATGGCTGTAGGATACTATCAAAACAGTGGGACAAATGTGACAATATCGAGTTGGTCCTAGCTAGGAGCTGGATTGTTCTGATTTTTGTGTACTTTTGGGGAAATGTAAATCACTGGGATGGATGGTTTATTTATAAGTAAGAGTGCTGTGGACTTACTGGACATAACGTTCTATGTGGAAGATAATATATTAAAAACAAAAAAATTCATTAAGGCCACGGATTGCAACTCGTTTATAGGGGCAGATAGCACCCACCAAAAAACCTCCCCGCCCGTCCTACGGCGATATCAGGAGACGATCGAGACAACTTCTCTGTAATACCCTGTCCTGCAGTCACACTCTGTAGTGTCCCCCCCCCCATGTATCTGATCTCCCCACCTGTCCTGCAGTCACACTCTGTAGTGTCCCCCCCCCCATGTATCTGATCTCCCCGCCTGTCCTGCAGTCACACTCTGTAGTGTCCCCCCCCCCCATGTATCTGATCTCCCCACCTGTCCTGCAGTCAGACTCTGTAGTGTCCCCCCCCCCATGTATCTGATCTCCCCGCCTGTCCTGCAGTCACACTCTGTAGTGTCCCCCCCCATGTATCTGATCCCCCCGCCTGTCCTGCAGTCACACTCTGTAGTGTCCCCCCCCATGTATCTGATCTCCCCGCCTGTCCTGCAGTCACACTCTGTAGTGTCCCCCCATGTATCTGATCTCCCCGCCTGTCCTGCGTTCACAATCTGTAGTGTCCCCCCATGTGTCTGATCTCCCCGCCTGTCCTGCAGTCACACTCTGTAGTGTGTCCCCCCCCATGTATCTGATCTCCCCGCCTGTCCTGCAGTCAGACTCTGTAGTGTCCCCCCATGTGTCTGATCTCCCCGCCTGTCCTGCAGTCACACTCTGTAGTGTTCCCCGCCTGTCCTGCAGTCACACTCTGTAGTGTCCCCCCCCCATGTATCTGATCTCCCCGCCTGTCCTGCAGTCAGACTCTGTAGTGTCCCCCCCCCCATGTATCTGATCTCCCCGCCTGTCCTGCAGCCACACTCTGTAGTGTCCCCCCCCCCCATGTATCTGATTCCCCCGCCTGTCCTGCAGTCACACTCTGTAGTGTCCCCCCCCATGTATCTGATCTCCCCGCCTGTCCTGCAGTCACGCTGCAGTGTCCCCCCCCCCATGTATCTGATCTCCCCGCCTGTCCTGCAGTCACACTCTGTAGTGTCCCCCCATGTATCTGATCTCCCCGCCTGTCCCGCAGTCACACTGTAGTGTCCCCCATGTATCTGATCTCCCCGCCTGTCCTGCGTTCACAATCTGTAGTGTCCCCCCATGTGTCTGATCTCCCCGCCTGTCCTGCAGTCACACTCTGTAGTGTTCCCCGCCTGTCCTGCAGTCACACTCTGTAGTGTGTCCCCCCCCCCCCCCCCTATGTATCTGATCTCCCCGCCGGTCCTGCAGTCACACTCTGTAGTGTCCCCCCATGTATCTGATCTCCCCGCCTGTCCTGCGTTCACAATCTGTAGTGTCCCCCCATGTGTCTGATCTCCCTGCCTGTCCTGCAGTCACACTCTGTAGTGTTCCCCGCCTGTCCTGCAGTCACACTCTGTAGTGTGTCCCCCCCCCCCCCCCCTATGTATCTGATCTCCCCGCCGGTCCTGCAGTCACACTCTGTAGTGTCCCCCCATGTATCTGATCTCCCCGCCTGTCCTGCGTTCACAATCTGTAGTGTCCCCCCATGTGTCTGATCTCCCTGCCTGTCCTGCAGTCAGACTCTGTAGTGTCCCCCCATGTGTCTGATCTCCCCGCCTGTCCTGCAGTCACACTCTGTAGTGTCCCCCCATGTATCTGATCTCCCCGCCGGTCCTGCGTTCACAATCTGTAGTGTCCCCCCATGTGTCTGATCTCCCCGCCTGTCCTGCAGTCACTCTGTAGTGTCCCCCCATGTGTCTGATCTCCCCGCCTGTCCTGCAGTCACACTCTGTAGTGTCCCCCCATGTATCTGATCTCCCCACCGGTCCTGCGTTCACAATCTGTAGTGTCCCCCCATGTGTCTGATCTCCCCACCGGTCCTGCAGTCACACTCTGTAGTGTCCCCCCATGTATCTAATCTCCCCGCCTGTCCTGCAGTCACTCTTTAGTGTCCCCCCCATGTGTCTGATCTCCCCGCCTGTCCTGCAGTCACACTCTGTAGTGTCCCCCCATGTGGCTGATCTCCCCGCCTGTCCTGCAGTCACTCTGTAGTGTCCCCCCCATGTATCTGATCTCCCCGCCTGTCCTGCAGTCAGACTCTGTAGTGTCCCCCCCATGTATCTGATCTCCCCGCCTGTCCTGCAGTCAGACTCTGTAGTGTCCCCCCATGTATCTGATCTCCCCGCCCGTCCTGCAGTCACGCTGTAGTGTCCCCCCCATGTATCTGATCTCCCCACCTGTCCTGCAGTCACGCTGCAGTGTCCCCCCCCATGTATCTAATCTCCCCGCCTGTCCTGCAGTCACTCTTTAGTGTCCCCCCCATGTGTCTGATCTCCCCGCCTGTCCTGCAGTCACACTCTGTAGTGTCCCCCCATGTGGCTGATCTCCCCGCCTGTCCTGCAGTCACACTCTGTAGTGTCCCCCCCATGTATCTGATCTCCCCGCCTGTCCTGCAGTCAGACTCTGTAGTGTCCCCCCCATGTATCTGATCTCCCCGCCTGTCCTGCAGTCAGACTCTGTAGTGTCCCCCCATGTATCTGGTCTCCCCGCCGGTCCTGCAGTCACTCTGTAGTGTCCCCCCATGTATCTGATCTCCCCGCCTGTCCTGCAGTCACGCTGTAGTGTCCCCCCATGTATCTGATCTCCCCGCCTGTCCTGCAGTCACTCTGTAGTGTCCCCCCCATGTGGCTGATCTCCCCGCCGGTCCTGCAGTCACACTGTAGTGTCCCCCCATGTGGCTGATCTCCCCGCCAGTCCTGCAGTCAGACGCTGTAGTGTCCCCCCATGTGGCTGATCTCCCCGCCGGTCCTGCAGTCAGACGCCAGGCTCTCCCCTTCCCCCTTCTCTCGGGTAGGAAGTATTTAGTGAGCACAATGGGTTCTGCAGCTGTTCGCAGGTAATGAATGGGACTGGGGGCTGTTAGTGCTGTCTCTATCCGTTCCCCTCACTGCAGAAGCTGAGTGTCTGACCCCAGGGCCTGGAGAGGGGGGAGTGGAGCAGTCAGTAGCTGCTTGTTGTGAGGTGCCTCCCTCCCCTCCAGAACTTGGCAGTCGTCCTCCTCCTCACCTCCATCCCTTCTCCTAAATTTCTAATAAAGCTGGACGGATTTCTGGGCAGACTGCGCATCATCTGCTCCAGCATACGTTAACTCTGTCCGCGCCTCTCCCTGGGCAGTGGCCAGCGCCTTCCGTGCGCAGGGAACACCAGGTCACGTCCTGCTCTGTGTGATCATTATCATTACACCTACTGCTTCTAATGCAAATACAATCTGTTTCTAATAAAGACATTGGAGCCCCCTGCTGGGGAGAAGGGGGTGTTACACTGCAGCACATAGGGGCTACTAGGAGGTATATTACAGTATTTGCAGCAGCCTAGGGTTATTGTCGGATCTGCATTCTACTCTCTGGGGATTGTTGATGTCAGTTAGGTGCCACAGTTTGGGAACCACTGACACCGGAGAACGGGAAAGAGTCCAGGGAAGGGCGACCAAGTTAATATCTGTTGGAGACAGATTACCCATCGCCAGCCCTCGCCCTGTTCCCACGGAGCTCCCCTTGGGTCCCCGCCGCCTTGCCGCCCCGTTTTGACGCCTGCCCCCAACTTTCTGAAACCCCCCTAACTCTGTCCGTCTCCTGAAGAGGAGACGGCCGAGGTCCCGCCGCCCAGCTACCGAGAGACTGGGATGCACGTAAGCATGAGCCGCATGCGCGTCCTAGTCCCTCCCTGCCGTCGCTCGCCAGCGGGGATGTTCTGGCATGTGCCGGGCAAAGAAGAGCGGGGCTACATCTGTATGTCAGAGGCCCATACACGGGACTATCGGTGGTCGGAGACTAGGAAACATACACTCAGGATGGAGGAGAGAATATTCCGTACCCTGCACAGGAGAGTACACGCACGTGGAATATAATATGCAAGCTTCACCTGAGCAGAGGCTGAGGGATGGTTTTGTGCAGTGCTGCATAATATGTTGGCGCTATATAAACACCCGATTAATTAAAATGACGGCAGGTGTCTGCTGCTCTGACAGATCTTGGAGTAGTTTGTTATTAATCATAGGATTCTGGTATCTGTAGTGTCTCCTCTCTGGGTGCAGTGAGTCCTTGTGTGGAGGTTACTGCTGGTATCTGTAGTGTCTCCTCTCCGGGTGCAGTGAGTCCCTGTGTGGAGGTAACTGCTGGTATCTGTGGTGTCTCCTCTCCGGGTGCAGTGAGTCCCTGTGTGGAGGTAACTGCTGGTATCTGTGGTGTCTCCTCTCCGGGTGCAGTGAGTCCCTGTGTGGAGGTAACTGCTGGTATCTGTAGTGTCTCCTCTCCGGGTGCAGTGAGTCCCTGTGTGGAGGTAACTGCTGGTATCTGTAGTGTCTCCTCTCCGGGTGCAGTGAGTCCCTGTGTGGAGGTAACTGCTGGTATCTGTAGTGTCTCCTCTCAGGGTGCAGTGAGTCCCTGTGTGGAGGTAACTGCTGGTATCTTTAGTGTCTCCTCTCAGGGTGCAGTGAGTCCCTGTGTGGAGGTAACTGCTGGTATCTGTAGTGTCTCCTCTCAGGGTGCAGTGAGTCCCTGTGTGGGGGTAACTTGCTGGTATCTGTAGTGTCTTCTCTCAGGGTGCAGTGAGTCCCTGTGTGGGGGTAACTGCTGGTATCTGTAGTGTCTCCTCTCCGGGTGCAGTGAGTTCCTGTGTGGGGGTAACTGCTGGTATCTGTAGTGTCTCCTCTCCGGGTGCAGTGAGTCCCTGTGTGGGGGTAACTGCTGGTATCTGTAGTGTCTCCTCTCCGGGTGCAGTGAGTCCCTGTGCGGAGGTAATTGCTGGTATCTGTAGTGTTTCCTCTCCGGGTGCAGTGAGTCCCTTTGTGGAGGTAACTGCTGGTATCTGTAGTGTTTCCTCTCCGGGTGCAGTGAGTCCCTGTGTGGAGGTAACTGCTGGTATCTGTAGTATCTCCTCTCCGGGTGCAGTGAGTCCCTGTGTGGAGGTAATTGCTGGTATCTGTAGTGTTTCCTCTCCGGGTGCAGTGAGTCCCTTTGTGGAGGTAACTGCTGGTATCTGTAGTGTCTCCTCTCTGGGTGCAGTGAGTCCCTGTGTGTAGGTTACTGCTGGTATCTGTGGTGTCTCCTCTCTGGGTGCAGTGAGTCCCTGTGTGGAGGTTACTGCTGGTATCTGTGGTGTCTCCTCTCTGGGTGCAGTGAGTCCCTGTGCGTGGGTTACTGCTGGTATCTGTGGTGTCTCCTCTCCGGGTGCAGTGAGTCCCTGTGTGTAGGTTACTGCTGGTATCTGTGGTGTCTCCTCTCTGGGTGCAGTGAGTCCCTGTGCGTAGGTTACTGCTGGTATTTGTAGTGTCTCCTCTCTGGGTGCAGTGAGTCCCTGTGTGTAGGTTACTGCTGGTATTTGTAGTGTCTCCTCTCTGGGTGCAGTGAGTCCCTGTGTGTAGGTTACTGCTGGTATCTGTAGTGTCTCCTCTCCGGGTGCAGTGAGTCCCTGTGTGTAGGTTACTGCTGGTATCTGTGGTGTCTCCTCTCCGAGTGCAGTGAGTCCCTGTGTGTAGGTTACTGCTGGTATCTGTGGTGTCTCCTCTCCGGGTGCAGTGAGTCCCTGTGTGGAGGTAACTGCTGGTATCTGTGGTGTCTCCTCTCTGGGTGCAGTGAGTCCCTGTGTGGAGGTAACTGCTGGTATCTGTGGTGTCTCCTCTCTGGGTGCAGTGAGTCCCTGTGTGGAGGTAACTGCTGGTATCTGTGGTGTCTCCTCTCTGGGTGCAGTGAGTCCCTGTGTGGAGGTAACTGCTGGAATCTGTGGTGTATCCTCTCTAGGTGCAGTGAGTCCCTGTGTGGAGGTAACTGCTGGTATCTGTGGTGTCTCCTCTCTGGGTGCAGTGAATCCCTGTGTGGCGGTAACTGCTGGTATCTGTAGTGTCTCCTCTCTGGGTGCAGTGAGTCCCTGTGTGGAGGTATCTGTGGTGTCTCCTCTCTGGGTGCAGTGAGTCCCTGTGTGTAGGTTACTGCTGGTATCTGTGGTGTCTCCTCTCTGGGTGCAGTGAGTCCCTGTGTGGAGGTAACTGCTGGTATCTGTGGTGTCTCCTCTCTGGGTGCAGTGAATCCCTGTGTGGAGGTAACTGCTGGTATCTGTAGTGTCTCCTCTCTGGGTGCAGTGAGTCCCTGTGTGGAGGTATCTGTGGTGTCTCCTCTCTGGGTGCAGTGAGTCCCTGTGTGGAGGTAACTGCTGGTATCTGTAGTGTCTCCTCTCTGGGTGCAGTGAGTCCCTGTGTGGAGGTATCTGTGGTGTCTCCTCTCTGGGTGCAGTGAGTCCCTGTGTGGAGGTAACTGCTGGTATCTGTAGTGTCTCCTCTCTGGGTGCAGTGAGTCCCTGTGTGGAGGTATCTGTGGTGTCTCCTCTCTGGGTGCAGTGAGTCCCTGTGTGGAGGTAACTGCTGGTATCTGTAGTGTCTCCTCTCTGGGTGCAGTGAGTCCCTGTGTGGAGGTATCTGTAGTGTCTCCTCTCTGGGTGCAGTGAGTCCCTGTGTGGAGGTAACTGCTGGTATCTGTAGTGTCTCCTCTCTGGGTGCAGTGAGTCCCTGTGTGGAGGTATCTGTGGTGTCTCCTCTCTGGGTGCAGTGAGTCCCTGTGTGGAGGTAACTGCTGGTATCTGTGGTGTCTCCTCTCTGGGTGCAGTGAATCCCTGTGTGGAGGTAACTGCTGGTATCTGTAGTGTCTCCTCTCTGGGTGCAGTGAGTCCCTGTGTGGAGGTATCTGTGGTGTCTCCTCTCTGGGTGCAGTGAGTCCCTGTGTGGAGGTAACTGCTGGTATCTGTAGTGTCTCCTCTCTGGGTGCAGTGAGTCCCTGTGTGGAGGTATCTGTGGTGTCTCCTCTCTGGGTGCAGTGAGTCCCTGTGTGGAGGTATCTGTAGTGTCTCCTCTCTGGGTGCAGTGAGTCCCTGTGTGGAGGTAACTGCTGGTATCTGTAGTGTCTCCTCTCTGGGTGCAGTGAGTCCCTGTGTGGAGGTATCTGTGGTGTCTCCTCTCTGGGTGCAGTGAGTCCCTGTGTGGAGGTAACTGCTGGTATCTGTGGTGTCTCCTCTCTGGGTGCAGTGAATCCCTGTGTGGAGGTAACTGCTGGTATCTGTAGTGTCTCCTCTCTGGGTGCAGTGAGTCCCTGTGTGGAGGTATCTGTGGTGTCTCCTCTCTGGGTGCAGTGAGTCCCTGTGTGGAGGTAACTGCTGGTATCTGTAGTGTCTCCTCTCTGGGTGCAGTGAGTCCCTGTGTGGAGGTATCTGTGGTGTCTCCTCTCTGGGTGCAGTGAGTCCCTGTGTGTAGGGCCTTTCCTTGCAGCTTCAGATACCCGCTGGGGTGTAACGCTGTTGGGTGTAAGTGGCTGTAGGTTCCCGCTCATTACTGCTGTGTTCATAGCGTGAGCAACCGGCTGTTATTAAAACCGAGAGAGATTCCCCGGTTCGCTGAGTGCCGCGGCTGGTTGTATATTCTCTCGCCTGTGTCGCAGCACGCCACTACCGGAACACCATGGGTTAATCGCTTGTGACCCCTCCTGTTTACTTATTGAACCATAATTCAGGATGTTTCCTTTATGGACAGCCGGCAGGGGGTTAAAGAGTCACCTGCTGCGGGGGAGGCAGGCGGCCCAGCGGAGGGGGCTCTTGTAAAGTGATCCAGGGTCTTAGGAAGGAGGAGAGTGGGGGGATTATTGTCCCGTGGGGGGGGAGATGAGGAGAGAGTGAAGTGTTCCAGAGGTGAGCTGGCTTCCTCCCGCCCCAGACAGGCACAGGGGATCCCCCTACCCCCACCTGCCGCTTCCCCTCCACAGCTGGAGCAGTTTAGGATCAGACTCAGGCCGTCCCCAGATGCTGTCACTCTGAATAACGCCGTTCCACGCTGAGTGCTAGCTCTTCTGTCCGGGGACACTCAGGGCCTAGACGTTGGCTGGTCCTGGCTCTGGTGTGAGACACTAATGTGCAGGTGTCGGCTGCACATGATGCCGTGTAAGGGTTAATGATGGGTGAGGAGCCGTTACTGGTTGGGCAAGGGTTAATGGCACATGTCTCCTGTGTACACGCGGTGCGATGTCACTAACCTGGAGCGCACATCGGGCCGTAGATGGTCAGAATCTCACCATGTGTACACAGGATAACAATTGTGCCACGCGGAGCGCTGATTGGGGTAATAGTGGGTACACACGATACGCCATTGAGTGCTACGATATAGGTTTGCCTGGGAAGACATACAGGGGCAAATTTATTAAGCTGGGAGAAGAGATAAACTGGAGATAAAGCACCAGCCAATCAGCTGTGTTTGAAAAAGACAGTTGAGAGCTGATTGGCTGGTGCTTTATCTCTTCTCCAAGCTTAATAAATCTGCCCCTAAATGTGAATGCGCATCGGGATCGGATGTGGAAAAGCCGTTTGATGCCGACTTAATTTTGATTTGATTTTTCTTCTATAAGCAAAATGGAAGAGAAGAATAGTGGAAATCTGTCAGTGTGTGATCGCTGCGTGATTCATTGGGATCACTTCATTGCTGGGGTAAATTGAACATCCCCTCTCTGGTGTGGCAGGGGGTACATGTGCTGTGCTGGAGTTGGGTGCAGGTATCCCCTGCGGGCACCAGACGGTAGCTGCCCCCCCAGCTGTTGGCGCAGTGTCTGTGGCGCGGGGCTGGAAGGGTTTATTTGGCCACGTTCCGGGGTGGAATGAAGCAGAAGCTGCCAAACCCCAGCGGATCTGAGGGATATTTTCCTATAGCCCATCTCCTCCGAAACTAAACACCCTGATACATTAACCCTGTCTGCAGCGTGTAGTGTCCTGTGCAGCCGTGTCACCCTGCGGGGAGAGCGGTGTACCCCGTGTGTCATAGCCCCCTCTGTCACCCTGCAGGGAGAGCGGTGTACCCCCTGTGTGTCATAGCTCCCTCTGCCACCCTGCGGGGAGAGCGGTGTACCCCGTGTGTCATAGCTCCCTCTGTCACCCTGCGGGGAGAGCGGTGTACCCCGTGTGTCATAGCTCCCTCTGTCACCCTGCGGGGAGAGCGGTGTACCCCGTGTGTCATAGCCCCCTCTGCCACCCTGCGGGGAGAGCGGTGTACCCCCTGTGTCATAGCTCCCTCTGTCACCCTGCGGGGAGAGCGGTGTACCCCCTGTGTCATAGCTCCCTCTGTCACCCTGCGGGGAGAGCGGTGTACCCCGTGTGTCATAGCCCCCTCTGTCACCCTGCGGGGAGAGCGGTGTACCCCGTGTGTCATAGCCCCCTCTGTCACCCGGGTTGGGATCATTCGTCAGAATGATTTTAGGTCTACAGTCATTAGGTCGACCCCACTAGGTCGACTGGCAGGAAGGTCGACCTGACTTAAGGTCGACATGGGCCAAGGTCGACATGACTTAAGGTCGAATTTGCATAAAGGTCGACATGAGGAAGGTCGACTGGTCATAAGGTCGACATGGGTTTTTCACTGTTTTTTTATCCGAATGTCGACACAGTCGACATGGACACAGTTGGCAATGAGAATCGGACCCTCGCATCGCTCGCTATGCTTCGGGCACGGTGCCTCGCTGCGCTCGGCACACTATTTTATTCTCCCACCACGCCCTAGTGGATGGTAGGGCATGAAATACCGCCTGTCGGCACATGTCGGCTCAAAAAACAGTGGAAAACCCATGTCGACCTTATGACCAGTCGACCTTCCTCATGTCGACCTTTATGCAAATTTGACCTTAAGTCATGTCGACCTTGGCCCATGTCGACCTTAAGTCAGGTCGACCTTCCTGCCAGTCGACCTAGTGGGGTCGACCTAATGACTGTAGACCTAAATGCATTCTGACGAATGACCGCATCCCTGTCACCCTGCGGGGAGAGCGGTGTACACCGTGTGTCATAGCCCCCTCTGTCACCCTGCGGGGAGAGCGGTGTACACCGTGTGTCATAGCCCCCTCTGTCACCCTGCGGGGAGAGCGGTGTACACCGTGTGTCATAGCCACCTCTGTCACCCTGCTGTGGGAGGGGCACACCCCACGTGACGTAGCTTCTGTGTCACCCTGCAGGGGGAGGGGCACACCCCACGTGACTTAGCTTCTGTGTCACCCTGCTGTGGGAGGGACACACCCCTATGACGTAGCTTCTGTGTCACCCTGCTGTGGGAGGGACACACCCCTATGACGTAGCTTCTGTGTCACCCTGCTGTGGGAGGGACACACCCCACGTGACGTAGCTTCTGTGTCACCCTGCAGGGGGAGGGGCACACCCCACGTGATGTAGCTTCTGTGTCACCCTGCAGGGGGAGGGGCACACCCCACGTGACGAAGCTTCTGTGTCACCCTGCTGTGGGAGGGACACACCCCTATGACGTAGCTTCTGTGTCACCCTGCAGTGGGAGGGGCACACCTCACGTGACGTAGCTTCTGTATTACCCTGCAGGGGGAGGGGCACACCCCTATGATGTAATACGGCTGTATGACCCTGCAGGGGGAGGGGCAGTCCCCTATGATGTAATACGGCTCTATGACCCTGCAGGGGGAGGGGCAGTCCCCTATGATGTAATACGGCTCTATGACCCTGCAGGGGGAGGGGCACACCCCTATGATGTAAACCAATGAGACAGATGCGGTGTAAATAAGCGATGTCTCTTTATTTTACAGTCAGACATGATAAATAATATAGATACAATGTGTCCATAGGTCACTGTCCTGTTACATAGGCCACGGAGACCGCAGTGCATGCTGGGAGGCTGTCGGTGTCCGTCTCCGTGTTGGCTAATATTAGGTTGCCGGAATCTATATATACGTTCTTTATAATGGGACTGAGGAGATGATATCTCCCTCTGCGGGCTGTCTGTGTGCCCTGGACTGGTTACATGGTATGCCTCCTCCAATGTACGGAGTCCAGTCCGGGGGCGTGGTGATGGCTGCCCCCTGGGGGGCGGGGTTACCTGGTGATTGCTGCCCCCTGGGGGGCGGGGTTACCTGGTGATATAATGGAGAAGGAAATGGTTTGAGTGTCTATGGAAGCTTGTGCAGTAATGTGTCTCCTCCAGGAGAGGCCGCTAGAGAGGGCTGTCCATCAGAGTCTATGCCCCTGGTCTCTCTGACACCGGTACACCATGCTGGCCTCCCCTGCTCCGTACCAGACCGCGGTCTTCCAGCTGCATCCCAGGTTCCGTCTGGCCGTGGTGGTCTTCCCCCAGTGTGTGAACGGACAGAGAACTTTCCTGGCTGGTGATGCAGAAGGGGGGGTCTGCCTTCAGTTTCTGATTTGGGGGTATCAATGGGGGTCTGTGTTCCCCCTATAGCCTTCATTAGGTTCTGATGGTGGTTTTCCGCTCTCTGTCTTTTCCCTGCAGGAGAGAAGAGAACATGGGTGAGAATCACATTAGGAATAACCAAATCCCAATCCCCCTAATTATTCCTTCATACCCATAGACACCCTGCACAGGAGGGGACACTACCCCGCACAGCCCACCCTCTGTACCTGGTCTCCCCCTGTCCTGGAGGGGGCGCTCTACCCCGCACAGCCCACCCTCTGTACCTGGTCTCCCCCTGCACAGGAGGGGGCGCTCTACCCCGCACAGCCCACCCTCTGTACCTTGTCTCCTGGTCTCCCCCTGCACAGGAGGGGGCGCTCTACCCCGCACAGCCCACCCTCTGTACCTGGTCTCCCCCTGTCCTGGAGGGGGCGCTCTACCCCGCACAGCCCACTCTCTGTACCTGGTCTCCCCCAGTCCTGGAGGGGCACACTACCCCGCACAGCCCACTCTCTGTACCTGGTCTCCCCCTGTCCTGGAGGGGGCGCTCTACCCCGCACAGCCCACCCTCTGTACCTGGTCTCCCCCAGTCCTGGAGGGGCGCTCTACCCCGCACAGCCCACCCTCTGTACCTGGTCTCCCCCTGCACAGGAGGGGGCGCTCTACCCCGCACAGCCCACCCTCTGTACCTGGTCTCCCCCAGTCCTGGAGGGGGCGCTCTACCCCGCACAGCCCACCCTCTGTACCTGGTCTCCCCCTGCACAGGAGGGGGCGCTCTACCCCGCACAGCCCACCCTCTGTACCTGGTCTCCCCCTGCACAGGAGGGGGCGCTCTACCCCGCACAGCCCACCCTCTGTACCTGGTCTCCCCCTGCACAGGAGGGGGCGCTCTACCCCACACAGCCCACCCTCTGTACCTGGTCTCCCCCAGTCCTGGAGGGGGCGCTCTACCCCGCACAGCCCACCCTCTGTACCTGGTCTCCCCCAGTCCTGGAGGGGGCGCTCTACCCCGCACAGCCCACCCTCTGTACCTGGTCTCCCCCTGCACAGGAGGGGGCGCTCTACCCCACACAGCCCACCCTCTGTACCTGGTCTCCCCCTGCACAGGAGGGGGCGCTCTACCCCACACAGCCCACCCTCTGTACCTGGTCTCCCCCAGTCCTGGAGGGGGCGCTCTACCCCGCACAGCCCACCCTCTGTACCTGGTCTCCCCCAGTCCTGGAGGGGGCGCTCTACCCCGCACAGCCCACCCTCTCTACCTGGTCTCCCCCTGCACAGGAGGGGGCGCTCTACCCCGCACAGCCCACCCTCTGTACCTGGTCTCCCCCTGCACAGGAGGGGGCGCTCTACCCCACACAGCCCACCCTCTGTACCTGGTCTCCCCCAGTCCTGGAGGGGGCGCTCTACCCCGCACAGCCCACCCTCTCTACCTGGTCTCCCCCTGTCCTGGAGGGGGCGCTCTACCCCGCACAGCCCACCCTCTGTACCTGGTCTCCCCCAGTCCTGGAGGGGGCACACTACCCAGCACAGCCCACCCTCTGTACCTGGTCTCCCCCTGCACAGGAGGGGGCGCTCTACCCCGCACAGCCCATCCTCTGTACCTGGTCTCCTGGTCTCCCCCTGCACAGGAGGGGGCGCTCTACCCCGCACAGCCCACCCTCTGTACCTGGTCTCCCCCTGCACAGGAGGGGGCGCTCTACCCCGCACAGCCCACCCTCTGTACCTGGTCTCCCCCAGTCCTGGAGGGGGCGCTCTACCCCGCACAGCCCACCCTCTGTACCTGGTCTCCCCCTGCACAGGAGGGGGCGCTCTACCCCGCACAGCCCACCCTCTGTACCTGGTCTCCCCCTGCACAGGAGGGGACACTCTACCCCGCACAGCCCACCCTCTGTACCTGGTCTCCCCCTGCACAGGAGGGGGCGCTCTACCCCGCACAGCCCACCCTCTGTACCTGGTCTCCCCCAGTCCTGGAGGGGGCGCTCTACCCCGCACAGCCCACCCTCTGTACCTGGTCTCCTGGTCTCCCCCTGCACAGGAGGGGGCACTCTACCCCGCACAGCCCACCCTCTGTACCTGGTCTCCCCCTGTCCTGGAGGGGGCGCTCTACCCCGCACAGCCCACCCTCTCTACCTGGTCTCCCCCTGCACAGGAGGGGGCGCTCTACCCCGCACAGCCCATCCTCTGTACCTGGTCTCCCCCTGTCCTGGAGGGGGCGCTCTTCCCCGCACAGCCCACCCTCTGTACCTGGTCTCCCCCTGCACAGGAGGGGACACTCTACCCCGCACAGCCCACCCTCTGTACCTGGTCTCCCCCTGCACAGGAGGGGGCGCTCTACCCCGCACAGCCCACCCTCTGTACCTGGTCTCCTGGTCTCCCCCTGCACAGGAGGGGGCGCTCTACCCCGCACAGCCCACCCTCTGTACCTGGTCTCCCCCAGTCCTGGAGGGGGCGCTCTACCCCGCACAGCCCACCCTCTCTACCTGGTCTCCCCCAGTCCTGGAGGGGGCGCTCTACCCCGCACAGCCCACCCTCTCTACCTGGTCTCCCCCTGCACAGGAGGGGGCGCTCTACCCCGCACAGCCCACCCTCTCTACCTGGTCTCCCCCAGTCCTGGAGGGGGCGCTCTACCCCGCACAGCCCACCCTCTCTACCTGGTCTCCCCCTGTCCTGGAGGGGGCTCTCTACCCGCACAGCCCACCCTCTGTACCTGGTCTCCCCCTGCACAGGAGTGGGCGCTCTACCCCGCACAGCCCACCCTCTGTACCTGGTCTCCCCCTGTCCTGGAGGGGGCGCTATACCCCGCACAGCCCACCCTCTGTACCTGGTCTCCCCCTGCACAGGAGGGGGCGCTCTACCCCACACAGCCCACCCTCTGTACCTGGTCTCCCCCAGTCCTGGAGGGGGCGCTCTACCCCGCACAGCCCACCCTCTGTACCTGTTCTCCCCCAGTCCTGGAGGGGGCGCTCTACCCCGCACAGCCCACCCTCTGTACCTGGTCTCCCCCAGTCCTGGAGGGGGCGCTCTACCCCGCACAGCCCACCCTCTGTACCTGTTCTCCCCCAGTCCTGGAGGGGGCGCTCTACCCCGCACAGCCCACCCTCTGTACCTGGTCTCCCCCAGTCCTGGAGGGGGCGCTCTACCCCGCACAGCCCACCCTCTGTACCTGGTCTCCCCCAGTCCTGGAGGGGGCGCTCTTCCCCGCACAGCCCACCCTCTGTACCTGGTCTCCCCCAGTCCTGGAGGGGGCGCTCTACCCCGCACAGCCCACCCTCTGTACCTGGTGTCCCCCAGTCCTGGAGGGGGCGCTCTACCCCACACAGCCCACCCTCTGTTCCTGGTCTCCCCCTGTCCTGGAGGGGGCACACTACCCCGCATAGCCCACCCTACCCCAGGTCTGTGAAAATTGTCTTTTGTTCAGCAGAGATTGAATACGTTATTTTAAAGGAATTTGTTTTCCATGTCGCTGACCGCCTGTAACAGTGAAATAATATCTGGGCCCATCAGAGAAGCAATTTATTGGAATAGGGAAAGAAGGGGAAGGGGGGGGGGGGTTGTGCATGATTCTAATGTCTGTTATGCAGTTCAGTAATATGGCCACACTGTGTTATAGGTACACTGCGGGGATACTATGTGCGTGTTATACGTACACTGCCGGGGATACTGTGTATGTATTATACTGTATACTGTGTTATAGGTACACTGCCGGGATACTGTGTATGTATTATACTGTGCACTGCGTTATAGGTACACTGCAGGGATACTGTGTGCGTATTATACTGTGCACTGCGTTATAGGTACACTGCAGGGATACTGTGTATGTATTATACTGTATACTGTGTTATAGGTACACTGCCGGGATACTGTGTGCGTATTATACTGTATACTGTGTTATAGGTACACTGCCGGGATACTGTGTGCGTATTATGCTGTGCACTGTTATAGGTACACTGCCGGGATACTGTGTGCGTATTATACTGTATACTGTGTTATAGGTACACTGCCGGGATACTGTGTGCGTATTATACTGTATACTGTGTTATAGGTACACTGCCGGGATACTGTGTGCGTATTATGCTGTGCACTGTTATAGGTACACTGCCGGGGATAATGTGTGCGTATTATACTGTGCACTGCGTTATAGGTACACTGCCGGGATACTGTGTGCGGATTATGCTGTGCACTGTTATAGGTACACTGCCGGGATAATGTGTGCGTATTATACTGTGCACTGCGTTATAGGTACACTGCCGGGATACTGTGTGCGGATTATGCTGTGCACTGTTATAGGTACACTGCCGGGATAATGTGTGCGTATTATACTGTATACTGTGTTATAGGTACACTGCCGGGATACTGTGTGCGTATTATACTGTATACTGTGTTATAGGTACACTGCCGGGATACTGTGTGCGTATTATACTGTGCACTGCGTTATAGGTACACTGCCGGGATACTGTGTGCGTATTATACTGTGCACTGCGTTATAGGTACACTGCAGGGATACTGTGTGCATATTATACTGTGCACTGCGTTATAGGTACACTGCAGGGATACTGTGTGCGTATTATACTGTGCACTGTTATAGGTACACAGCAGGGATACTATGTGCGTAAAAAGAAAGCAGCCAGTATTTACCCTGCACAGAAACAATGCAACCCACCCAAATCTAACTTTCTCTACATGTTACTTCTGCCCCCTGCAGTGCAGCACAGTGTTACCCAGAGACACATGTTATATCTGCCCCCTGCAGTGCAGCACAGCGTTACCCAGAGAAACATGTTACATTTGCCTCCTGCAGTGCAGCACAGTGTTACCCAGAGACACGTTACATCTGCCCCCCTGCATTGCAGCACAGTGTTACCCAGAGGCACATGTTACATCTGCCTCCCTGCAGTGCAGCACGGTGTTGCAATGGTAGCCTTTTCTGCTTTGATCTCACCCCTGCGCCCTGACGACTTGCCATCTCCTGCCGCACATGTCTGTCAATCTCTCCCTAAATAGGGCGTTTCTTATTCCATGGCGTATTTGGGGGGCACGACATAGTGGACAGAAATGGGACCACGAGCTATATAGGGTCTCGGAAGAGCCTTAATGGTCACAGAAGTGTCTCCTCCGTGTCGACGTGTCAGTCTGCTAAGAACCGCAGAATTCTGGCCTTGTCAATAGGCTAAGGAATGATCTAGTCTTGGGAAAGGTTCTTACCCAACCGGCACGTCGGTGACACTTATGTGACAATACATGAAATAGCCTCTAATGCTCTGGTGAGGGCCCCCCTCTCTGTATATTCCTCTGGACCTCTGACGGGGACACTAGCGAACGCTTTTATATATTATACCGGCGGTAACTCACTTCTGTGCGACTACTGGATCCTGTGTGTGTGTGTGAGAGCCTGCTGCGATGTGGCAGCGTGCAGTGAGCAATGGTGATGTGACCTGCTCTCACACTGATGGAAGTGTTGCTTCCTACAGTGCGGCTGCTGTCTGTGGTTCTGACACATTCCGGCAGGGGGGAAGGGGGGCTGTTTACGTGCCTGCTCTGGTATTCTGTGTCTTTCCACTAACGCAGAAACCTCCGTCCATCATCTGCTTTAAAAATGGAAAATTTGGGCAAAGGCTTCGTGTTCTGAGAGTCTCGTGGTCAGATTACTCCGGCGACGGCAGCGCTAAGTGATCTGCCAGGTGTCCGCTCCAGTGTATATGTCTGTGTGTGTGTGTGTGTGTATATATATATATATATATATATATATATATATATATATATATATATATATATAATGTGTGTATATATATATATATATATATATATATATATATATATATATATATATATATATGTATATGTGAGAGCTACTGATAAATAAGACCTGGGGCAGCAAGAAGACAGACATGGTGGCAATGGCTGCGCTGACTGCGCGTATTCCGGAGAGTGCAGTGCAGGCCGCCATATTACTGACTGGCATCGATGTGACCTCAGTGTAACACCGGCCCCCTGTACTGTGCACCCCCTCCCCCAGCTATACCTGAGATACAAAGGGGGAACGTGTTCCTGTTGGGCCAGGGCACAGTGTATATTTTGTACAGACCCCTAGTTACTGGCTAATGTCAGATAATGTCACTATTATGCTCTACTCATTCTCAGTTTAGATTGAGATCATCTTTATATTAGATACAAAGGTAACTTATTGTTTTCTACATAGACCTCACCTAGTATAATGTGTCCACGTCTGAGGTCAACTTTCCATGGGGGACCAGGGAGGTGGAGATACCAATTCATGGATCTCACCTGGAGTAATTGCATTACTCTCCTGGACACTATACTCCAGGTGAGGTCCAGGTAATGGCATGTCCACCTCCCTGTACTCCAGAGATCTCGTCTCAGACCTGGGCACATATCTCCAGGTGAGGACTGGGAAGTGGTGCCTCTACCTCACTCTCCTCCCCAGGATCAGACCTGGGTACATCACTCTAGGTGAGGACTGGGAAGTGATACCTCTACCTCACTCTCCTCCCCAGGATCAGACCTGGGTACATTACTCTAGGTGAGGACTGGGAAGCGGTACCTCTACCTCACTCTCCTCCCCAGGATCAGACCTCATTCCTGGTCACATCACTCTAGGTGAGGACTGGGAAGTGGTACCTCTACCTCACTCTCCTCCCCAGGATCAGACCTGGGTACATCACTCTAGGTGAGGACTGGGAAGTGATACCTCTACCTCAATCTCCTCCCCAGGATCAGACCTCAGACCTGGGTACATTACTCTAGGTGAGGACTGGGAAGCGGTACCTCTACCTCACTCTCCTCCCCAGGATCAGACCTCATTCCTGTGTACATCACTCTAGGGGCCTTATTTTGGTTAATTCTTTCTGACAAAATCCTTCTTAGATGGGCAAAACCATGTGCACTGCAGGTGGGGCAGGTGTTACTTGTGCAGAGAGAATTAGATTTGGGTGGGGTTTTACTTCAAAGTGAGATCTATATTGCAGTGTAAAAATAAAGCAGTCAGTATTTTCCCTGCACAGAAACAAAATTACTCACCCAAATCTAATTCTCTCTGCACATATTACATCTGCCCCCCCCTGCAGTGCACATGGTTTTGTCCATCTAAGAAGGATTTTGTCAGAAAGAATGAACCAAAATAAGGCCCTAGGTGAGGACTGTAAAGTGGTACCTCTACCTCACTCTCCTCCCCAGGATCAGACCTCAGACCTGGGTACATCACTCTAGGTGAGGACTGGGAAGTGATACCTCTACCTCACTCTCCTCCCCAGGATCAGACCTCAGACCTGGGTACATCACTCTAGGTGAGGAATGGGAAGTGGTACCTCTACCTCACTCTCCTCCCCAGGATCTGACCTCAGACCTGGGTACATTACTCTAGGTGAGGACTGGGAAGCGGTACCTCTACCTCACTCTCCTCCCCAGGATCAGACCTCAGACCTGGGTACATCACTCTAGGTGATGACTGGGAAGTGGTACCTCTACCTTACTCTCCTCCCCAGGATCAGACCTGGGCACATCACTCTAGGTGAGGACTGGGGAGCGGTACCTCTACCTCACTCTCCTCCCCAGGATCAGACCTCAGACCTGGGCACATCACTCTAGGTGAGGACTGGGGAGCGGTACCTCTACCTCACTCTCCTCCCCAGGATCAGACCTTGGCACATCACTCTAGGTGAGGACTGGGAAGAGGTGCCTCTACCTCACTCTACTCCCCAGGATCAGACCTCAGACCTGGGCACATCACTCTAGGTGAGGACTGGGAAGCGGTACCTCTACCTCACTATCCTCCCCGGGATCTGACCTCAGATCTGGTCACATCACTCTAGGTGAGGACTGGGAAGTGGTACATCTACCTCATTCTCCTCCCGGGGATCTGACCTCAGACCTGGTCACATCACTCTAGGTGAGGACTGGGAAGAGGTGCCTCTACCTCACTCTCCTCCCCAGGATCAGACCTCAGACCTGGGCACATCACTCTAGGTGAGGACTGGGAAGTGGTACCTCTACCTCACTCTCCTCCCCAGGATCAGACCTCAGACCTGGGCACATCACTCTAGGTGAGGACTGGGAAGTGGTACCTCTACCTCACTCTTCTCCCCGGGATCTGACCTCAGACCTGGTCACATCACTCTAGGTGAGGACTGGGGAGTGGTACCTCTACCTCACTCTCCTCCCCGGGGATCTGACCTCAGACCTGTGTACATCACTCTAGGGGAGGACTGGGAAGTGGTACCTCTACCTCACTCTCCTCCCCGGGGATCTGACCTCAGACCTGGTCACGTCACTCTAGGTGAGGACTGGGAAGTGGTACCTCTACCTCACTCTCCTCCCCGGGGATCTGACCTCAGACCTGGTCACGTCACTCTAGGTGAGGACTGGGAAGTGATACCTCTACCTCACTCTCCTCCCCGGGGATCTGACCTCAGACCTGGGCACATCACTCTAGGTGAGGACTGGGAAGCGGTACCTCTACCTCACTCTCCTCCCCGGGGATCTGACCTCAGACCTGGTCACATCACTCTAGGGGAGGACTGGGAAGCGATACCTCTACCTCACTCTCCTCCCCAGGGATCTGACCTCAGACCTGGGCACATCACTCTAGGTGAGGACTGGGAAGCGGTACCTCTACCTCACTCTCCTCCCCGGGGATCTGACCTCAGACCTGGTCACATCACTCTAGGTGAGGACTGGGAAGTGGTACCTCTACCTCACTCTCCTCCCCGGGATCTGACCTCAGACCTGGTCACGTCACTCTAGGTGAGGACTGGGAAGTGGTACCTCTACCTCACTCTTCTCCCCGGGGATCTGACCTCAGACCTGGGCACATCACTGTAGGTGAGGACTGGGAAGTGGTACCTCTACCTCACTCTTCTCCCCGGGGATCTGACCTCAGACCTGGGCACATCACTGTAGGTGAGGACTGGGAAGTGGTACCTCTACCTCACTCTTCTCCCCGGGATCTGACCTCAGACCTGGTCACATCACTCTAGGTGAGGACTGGGAAGTGGTACCTCTACCTCACTATATTCCCCTGGGATCTGACCTCAGACCTGGGCACATCACTCTAGGTGAGGACTGGGAAGTGGTACCTCTACCTCACTATATTCCCCTGGGATCTGACCTCAAACCAGGGCACATCACTCTAGGTGAGGACTGGGAAGTGGTACCTCTACCTCACTCTCCTCCCCGGGGATCTGACCTCAGACCTGGGCACATTACTCTAGGTGAGGACTGGGAAGCGGTACCTCTACATCACTCTCCTCCCCAGGATAAGACTTTAGACCTATGCACATCACTGTAGGTGAGGACTGGGAAGTGGTACCTCTACCTCACTCTCCTCCCCAGGATCAGACCTCAGACCTGGTCACATTACTCTAGGTGAGGACTGGGAAGTAGTACCTCTACCTCACTCTCCTCCCCCGGGATCTGACCTGGGCACATCACTCTAGGTGAGGACGGGGAAGTGGTACCTCTACCTCACTCTTCTCCCCGGGGATCTGACCTCAGACCTGGGCACATCACTCTAGGTGAGGACTGGGAAGTGGTACCTCTACCTCACTCTCCTCCCCGGGGATCAGACCTCAGACCTGGGCACATCACTGTAGGTGAGGACTGGGAAGTGGTACCTCTACCTCACTCTTCTCCCTGAGGATCTGACCTCAGACCTGGTCACATCACTCTAGGTGAGGACTGGGAAGTGGTAATTCTACCTCAGTCCTGGACATATTACATTATGTGAGGTGTATGTAATGACCTGTCCACCTCAATGTGTAACCTATTACATTTTTTGGGAATGTTGTTAAGCTGATGGCACCACACCTAGTGTAGTTCAATGGACTGTCAGGAAGTTGGGTGTCCCCCACAGTGCATTCCCTGGCCTGGAAGTGCATGAGCAGTGGTCTAGGCCACAAGGAGTACAGCAGGTCCATATACCATGCCACCCTGTGAGGTTCCCCCATACCTGGTAGTTGGGTTACTCACCATCTTCCTCTGGTTGCTGAGGCAGAAGGTGCAGATCTGTTTTGGTTGGCCTTGCTCGGCCTCTCTGTGCTTGGGGCTGGCAGTGGTCGGGTGATGCTGGTAGTAGGGGGTACTAGTGTGGCAGGGTTGTCCGTCCCCACAGGTGTCCCCGAGAAGTAGTACATTCCCAAGGTGTGAGATGTAGCTGGAGGCTAGGCGGAGAGTCTCTATTTTGGAGAGCTTGCGGTCGGCCGGCTCTGTCGGGATGAGCGTGCGCAAGGCTGTGAAGGCGTTGTTGACGCTGTTGGTTCGGTCCCTTTCGCGGGCGTTGGCAGTGTGGCGCTGCCTTGGCTCCCGCTGCAGCTGTGGACATTTCTTGTCTCCCCTTTTGCCACTTCTGTCAGAGTGATGGAAGCCTTTCTCCCCACACCCCGAGCTGTCGCTGCCGCTGTCCTCGTCGTCTGAGAGCATGCTGATGTCCGGGTATAGGAAGCGGGCAGGAGGGGCATGGCGAAGCATTGCGAAGGACATGTCTATGTGTATGTGATGGTCTCTCTCACTGTCCTCCGCTGGTCATCGCTCCCCCTCTTCTCTCTCACACGTGTGGAGTGCAGCCCTCCGTCTGGCTGGGCTGCAGCTGTGATTGACTTTTTATAGTGACCCTTGAGAGTGGGTCTGGTCCTCCCTCAGCCGGCAGCAGACACGAGTAGGGGGGGGCTCCATCGGAAGCTGGATGAGGGGGGAGGGAGTCCCCAGACGGCTGTGGGATTTAACAGCCTAGACTGGCCTGTGCTTCTTAACGAGACGGCGTTAACCCTTGTGCTTCCCTCGCCTGGTTCATCATTGTCTCTGCTCTAGCAGAATAAACGTACAGGACTGAGGGGTCGCGTGGCGAGCGTCTCTGCGTATTGTGCCCGTGGTTAGCGATTATCATTCCCTATATGATGTATGGCACGGTGACATCGGTAAACGGGTGGTTCCCGCTGTGTCCGGTACCGGGGATATACGGGCTACATTCATGAATATGGGTTATCACGCCTAAATCTGCTCATAGATAACTTATTATACTCCCCTCGCTGACTCATATGGGGCTTGCCCCTCCCACTGCGGTGTGACAGTAGGGAGCTATGACGCACATGCGGCTTGCCCCTCCCACTGCAGTGTGACAGTAGGGAGCTATGCCTGAACGTAGGGTCAGCACTGTAGTGTAGCAGGGTGACAGTAGGGAGCTATGCCTGGACGTAGGGTCAGCACTGTAGTGTAGCAGGGTGACAGTAGGGAGCTATGCCTGAACGTAGGGTCAGCACTGTAGTGTAGCAGGGTGACAGTAGGGAGCTATGCCTGAACGTAGGGTCAGCACTGTAGTGTAGCAGGGTGACAGTAGGGAGCTATGCCTGGACGTAGGGTCAGCACTGTAGTGTAGCAGGGTGACAGTAGGGAGCTATGCCTGAACGTAGGGTCAGCACTGTAGTGTAGCAGGGTGACAGTAGGGAGCTATGCCTGAACGTAGGGTCAGCACTGTAGTGTAGCAGGGTGACAGTAGGGAGCTATGCCTGAACGTAGGGTCAGCACTGTAGTGTAGCAGGGTGACAGTAGGGAGCTATGCCTGCACGTAGGGTCAGCACTGTAGTGTAGCAGGGTGACAGTAGGGAGCTATGCCTGCACGTAGGGTCAGCACTGTAGTGTAGCAGGGTGACAGTAGGGAGCTATGCCTGAATGTAGGGTCAGCACTGTAGTGTAGCAGGGTGACAGTAGGGAGCTATGCCTGGACGTAGGGTCAGCACTGTAGTGTAGCAGGGTGACAGTAGAGAGCTATGCCTGCACGTAGGGTCAGCACTGTAGTGTAGCAGGGTGACAGTAGGGAGCTATGCCTGGACGTAGGGTCAGCACTGTAGTGTAGCAGGGTGACAGTAGGGAGCTATGCCTGGACGTAGGGTCAGCACTGTAGTGTAGCAGGGTGACAGTAGGGAGCTATGCCTGCACGTAGGGTCAGCACTGTAGTGTAGCAGGGTGACAGTAGGGAGCTATGCCTGGACGTAGGGTCAGCACTGTAGTGTAGCAGGGTGACAGTAGTGAGCTATGCCTGGACGTAGGGTCAGCACTGTAGTGTAGCAGGGTGACAGTAGGGAGCTATGCCTGCACGTAGGGTCAGCACTGTAGTGTAGCAGGGTGACAGTAGGGAGCTATGCCTGAACGTAGGGTCAGCACTGTAGTGTAGCAGGGTGACAGTAGGGAGCTATGCCTGAACGTAGGGTCAGCACTGTAGTGTAGCAGGGTGACAGTAGGGAGCTATGCCTGCACGTAGGGTCAGCACTGTAGTGTAGCAGGGTGACAGTAGGGAGCTATGCCTGGATGTAGGGTCAGCACTGTAGTGTAGCAGGGTGACAGTAGGGAGCTATGCCTGGACGTAGGGTCAGCACTGTAGTGTAGCAGGGTGACAGTAGGGAGCTATGCCTGGACGTAGGGTCAGCACTGTAGTGTAGCAGGGTGACAGTAGAGAGCTATGCCTGCACGTAGGGTCAGCACTGTAGTGTAGCAGGGTGACAGTAGGGAGCTATGCCTGGACGTAGGGTCAGCACTGTAGTGTAGCAGGGTGACAGTAGGGTGCTATGCCTGCACGTAGGGTCAGCACTGTAGTGTAGCAGGGTGACAGTAGGGAGCTATGCCTGGACGTAGGGTCAGCACTGTAGTGTAGCAGGGTGACAGTAGAGAGCTATGCCTGCACGTAGGGTCAGCACTGTAGTGTAGCAGGGTGACAGTAGGGAGCTATGCCTGAACGTAGGGTCAGCACTGTAGTGTAGCAGGGTGACAGTAGGGAGCTATGCCTGAATGTAGGGTCAGCACTGTAGTGTAGCAGGGTGACAGTAGGGAGCTATGCCTGGACGTAGGGTCAGCACTGTAGTGTAGCAGGGTGACAGTAGAGAGCTATGCCTGCACGTAGGGTCAGCACTGTAGTGTAGCAGGGTGACAGTAGGGAGCTATGCCTGAATGTAGGGTCAGCACTGTAGTGTAGCAGGGTGACAGTAGGGAGCTATGCCTGGACGTAGGGTCAGCACTGTAGTGTAGCAGGGTGACAGTAGGGAGCTATGCCTGGACGTAGGGTCAGCACTGTAGTGTAGCAGGGTGACAGTAGGGAGCTATGCCTGGACGTAGGGTCAGCACTGTAGTGTAGCAGGGTGACAGTAGGGAGCTATGCCTGGACGTAGGGTCAGCACTGTAGTGTAGCAGGGTGACAGTAGGGAGCTATGCCTGAACGTAGGGTCAGCACTGTAGTGTAGCAGGGGTGACAGTAGGGAGCTATGCCTGCACGTAGGGTCAGCACTGTAGTGTAGCAGGGTGACAGTAGAGAGCTATGCCTGAATGTAGGGTCAGCACTGTAGTGTAGCAGGGTGACAGTAGGGCGCTATGCCTGGACGTAGGGTCAGCACTGTAGTGTAGCAGGGTGACAGTAGGGCGCTATGCCTGGACGTAGGGTCAGCACTGTAGTGTAGCAGGGTGACAGTAGGGAGCTATGCCTGGACGTAGGGTCAGCACTGTAGTGTAGCAGGGTGACAGTAGGGAGCTATGCCTGGACGTAGGGTCAGCACTGTAGTGTAGCAGGGTGACAGTAGGGAGCTATGCCTGGACGTAGGGTCAGCACTGTAGTGTAGCAGGGTGACAGTAGGGAGCTATGCCTGGACGTAGGGTCAGCACTGTAGTGTAGCAGGGTGACAGTAGGGAGCTATGCCTGGACGTAGGGTCAGCACTGTAGTGTAGCAGGGTGACAGTAGGGAGCTATGCCTGGACGTAGGGTCAGCACTGTAGTGTAGCAGGGTGACAGTAGGGAGCTATGTCTGGACGTAGGGTCAGCACTGTAGTGTAGCAGGGTGACAGTAGGGAGCTATGCCTGGACGTAGGGTCAGCAGTGTAGTGTAGCAGGGTGACAGTAGGGAGCTATGCCTGGACGTAGGGTCAGCGCTGTAGTGTAGCAGGGTGACAGTAGGGAGCTATGCCTGAACGTAGGGTCAGCGCTGTAGTGTAGCAGGGTGACAGTAGGGAGCTATGCCTGGACGTAGGGTCAGCGCTGTAGTGTAGCAGGGTGACAGTAGGGAGCTATGCCTGGACGTAGGGTCAGCGCTGTAGTGTAGTAGGGTGACAGTAGGGAGCTATGCCTGAACGTAGGGTCAGCGCTGTAGTGTAGCAGGGTGACAGTAGGGAGCTATGCCTGGACGTAGGGTCAGCGCTGTAGTGTAGCAGGGTGACAGTAGGGAGCTATTCCTGCACGTAGGGTCAGCACTGTAGTGTAGCAGGGTGACAGTAGAGAGCTATGCCTGGACGTAGGGTCAGCGCTGTAGTGTAGCAGGGTGACAGTAGGGAGCTATGCCTGGACGTAGGGTCAGCACTGTAGTGTAGCAGGGGACGTAGGAGCTATGCTGAATGTAGTGTCAGCACTGTAGTGTAGCAGGGTGACAGTAGGGAGCTATGCCTGAATGTAGTGTCAGCACTGTAGTGTAGCAGGGGTGACAGTAGGGAGCTATGCCTGGACGTAGGGTCAGCGCTGTAGTGTAGCAGGGTGACAGTAGGGAGCTATGCCTGGACGTAGGGTCAGCACTGTAGTGTAGCAGGGTGACAGTAGGGAGCTATGCCTGAATGTAGTGTCAGCACTGTAGTGTAGCAGGCTGGTGCTGGGTGGTTACATATCACAGATCCCAGGGAGCAGTGTGTATTGTCCCTGCGCTTGTCCATGTGAACCATACAGGGGCGTCGCCTGCTGGCCGCGGGCATAATGGTCCTATCGGTGGGCAGGAGCAGGTAGTGTCACTGGGACATGTGATAGTGGGTGGAGGTGGGTGACGACTACACTGGTGGGCATGGCATTGGTACACTGGCGGGAGTGGGTGGAGGTGGGTGACGACAACACTGGTGGGCATGGCATTGGTACACTGGCCGGAGTCGGATGGGTGACGGTGGCCCGGGGCAGGTGGCGGTGACACGGTACAATGGTGATATATATAGTATATAACGCCCTGTGCCCCCACATGACTGCTCACTGCGGCTCTCCCACAGGACATCCGGAACACTGTGGGTAACATCCCCATGGAGTGGTACAAGGATTTCCCTCACATCGGCTATGACCTGGATGGGAAGAAGATCTTTAAGCCCCTGAGGAATAAGGACCAGCTGGAGGAATTTCTGGACAAGATGGAGAACCCGGATTACTGGTGAGCTGGAACCCCCCCCCACCCACACACACACACACACACACACACACTCCTCACAGCCTGGCGATCTGCCCCCTATCTGATCAGTACATTACCCCCCCCCCCCCCCCTGCCCCCAGCCCTGGCGATCTGCGCCCTATCTGATCAGTACACTACCTCCCCCCCCCCCTCCCCCCAGCCTGGTGATCTGCCCCCTATCTGATCAGTACATTACCCCCCCCCCCCCCCCCCGCCCCCAGCCTGGCGATCTGCGCCCTATCTGATCAGTACACTACCCCCCCCCCCCCCCTCCCCTCCCCCCAGCCTGGTGATCTGCCACCTATCTGATCAGTACAAACCCCCCCCTCCCCCCAGCCTGGCGATCTGCCCCCTATCTGATCAGTACACTACCCCCCTCCCCCAGCCTGGAAATCTGCCCCCTATCTGATCAGTACACTACCCCCCTCCCCCAGCCTGGAAATCTGCCCCCTATCTGATCAGTACACTACCCCCCTCCCCATAGCCTCGTGATCTGCTCCCTATCTGATCAGTATACTACCCCCCCCACTCCTCCGGCCTGGCAATCTGCCTTCTATCTGATCAGTATACTCCCCCCCCCCTGTCCCCCCCCCCCCCCCCCCCCGGTCCCCAAAGCTGGCGATCTGCCCCCATATGACCAGTATACTACCCCCCCCCCCTCCCGCCAGCCTCGTGATCTGCTCCCTATCTGATCAGAACATTACCCCCTCCCTCCCCCAGCCTGGCGATCTGCCCCCTATCTGATCAGTATACTACCCCCCTTCCCCCAGCCTGGTGATCTGCCCCCTATCTGATCAGTACACTACCCCCCTCCCCCCAGCCTGGTGATCTGCCCCCTATCTGATCAGTATACTACCCCACCCCCTCCCCCCAGCCTGGGTGATCTGCCCCCTATCTGATCAGAACACTACCCCCCCCCCCCCCCCCCAGCCTGGCAATCTGCTTTCTTTCTGATCAGTATATACCCCCCGTCCCCCATCCCCCAAGCCTGGCGATCTGCCCCCTATCTGATCAGTACACTACCCCCCCTCCCGCCAGCCTCGTGATCTGCTCCCTATCTGATCAGAACAATTACCCCCTACCTCCCCCAGCCTGGTGATCTGCCCCCTATCTGATCAGTACACCCCTCCCTCTCCCCCCAGCCTGGTGATCTGCCCCTTATCTGATCAGTACACTACCCCCCCCCTCCTCCCCCCCCTCCTCCCCCAGCCTGGTGATCTGCCCCCTATTTGATCAGTACATTACCCCCCCCCCCCCCCAGCCTGGTGATCTGCCCCCTATCTGATCAGTAGAACCCCCCCCCCCCCAGGCCTGGTGATCTGCCCCCTATCTGATCAGTACACTACCCCCCCCCCTCCCCCAGCCTGGTGATCTGGCCCCCTATCTGATCAGTACACTACCCCCCTCCCCTCCCCCCAGCCTGGTGATCTGCCCCCTATCTGATCAGTACACTACCCCCCTCCCCTCCCCCCAGCCTGGTGATCTGCCCCCTATCTGATCAGTACACTACCCCCCCCCCCTCCTCCCCCAGCCTGGTGATCTGCCCCCTATCTGATCAGTACCCTACCCCCCTCCCCTCCCCTCCCCCCAGCCTGGTGATCTGCTCCCTATCTGATCAGTACACTACCCCCCTCCCCTCCCCCCAGCCTGGTGATCTGCCCTATCTGATCAGTACACTACCCCCACCCCCCTCCCCCAGCCTGGTGATCTGCCCCTATCTGATCAGAACATTACCCCCTCCCTCCCCCAGCCTGGCGATCTGCCCCCTATCTGATCAGTATACTACCCCCCTTCCCCCAGCCTGGTGATCTGCCCCCTATCTGATCAGTACACTACCCCCCTCCCCCCAGCCTGGTGATCTGCCCCCTATCTGATCAGTACACTACCCCCCATCCCCCTAGCCTCGTGATCTGCTCCCTATCTGATCAGTATACTACCCCACCCCCTCCCCCCAGCCTGGGTGATCTGCCCCCTATCTGATCAGAACACTACCCCCCCCCCCCCCCCAGCCTGGCAATCTGCTTTCTTTCTGATCAGTATATACCCCCCATCCCCCAAGCCCTGGCGATCTGCCCCTATCTGATCAGTACACTACCCCCCCCTCCCGCCAGCCTCGTGATCTGCTCCCTATCTGATCAGAACATTACCCCCTACCTCCCCCAGCCTGGTGATCTGCCCCCTATCTGATCAGTACACCCCTCCCTCTCCCCCCAGCCTGGTGATCTGCCCCTTATCTGATCAGTACACTACCCCCCCCCTCCTCCCCCAGCCTGGTGATCTGCCCCCTATTTGATCAGTACATTACCCCCCCCCCCCCCCCCCCCCCAGCCTGGTGATCTGCCCCCTATCTGATCAGTAACCCCCCCCCCCCCCTCCCCCCAGCCTGGTGATCTGCCCCCTATCTGATCAGTACACTACCCCCCCCCCCTCCCCCAGCCTGGTGATCTGCCCCCTATCTGATCAGTACACTACCCCCCTCCCCCTCCCCCCAGCCTGGTGATCTGCCCCCTATCTGATCAGTACACTACCCCCCCCCCCCCCCCCCCTCCCCCAGCCTGGTGATCTGCCCCCTATCTGATCAGTACACTACCCCCCTCCCCTCCCCCCAGCCTGGTGATCTGCTCCCTATCTGATCAGTACACTACCCCCTCCCTCCCCCCAGCCTGGTGATCTGCCCCCTATCTGATCAGTACACTACCCCCACCCCCTCCCCCAGCCTGGTGATCTGCCCCCTATCTGATCAGTACACTACCTCCCTCCCCTCCCCCCAGCCTGGTGATCTGCTCCCTATCTGATCAGTACACCCCTCCCTCTCCCCCCAGCCTATGATCTGACCCTTATCTGATTAGTACACTACCCCCCCCCCCTCCTCTCCCCAGCCTGGTGATCTGCCCCCTATCTGATCAGTACATTACACCCCCTCCCCCCAGCCTGGTGATCTGCCCCCTATCTGACCAGTACACTACCCCCCTCCCCCCAGCCTGGCGATCTGCCCCCTATATGATCAGTAAACCCGCGCCCCCCTCCAGCCTGGCGATCTGCCCCCTATCTGATCAGTACCCCCCCCCCCCCCCTCCCCCAGCCTGGTGATCTTTCTCCCTATCTGATCAGTACACTACCCCCTCCCCCCAGCCTGGTGATCTGCCCCTATCTGATCAGTACACTACCCCCCCCCCCCCTCCCCCTTGCCTTGTGATCTGCTCCCTATCTGATCAGTACACTACCCCCCTCCCCCCAGCCTGGTGATCTGCCCCTATCTGATCAGTACACTACCCCCCTCCCTCTTCCCCCAGCCTGGTGATCTGCCCCCTATCTGATCAGTACACTACCCACCCCTCCCTCTCCCCCCAGCCTGGTGATCTGCCCCCTATCTGATCAGTATACTATCCCCTCCTCCAGCCTGGTGATCTGCCCCCTCCCCCCAGCCTGGTGATCTGCCCCCTATCTGATCAGTACACTACCCCCTCCCCCCCAGCATGTTGCCCAGCTGTGCCTCCAACAATATGCCCCCATCTGTCTGCCCTACTACCACTCCCACCCCACCCCCTTTGTCATGGCACCCAACAGTGCCCTCAGCAATATGCCCCCTTCTTTCTGCCCTACTAACACCCCACCCACCGTCATGGCACCCGACAGTGACTATCCACCACCTCCGTCGTGTCACCCAACCTTGGTACCCCCCAGTGTGAGTAACTTTCTCCCACCCTCAGGCGGACCGTGCATGACAAGAAGACTGGCCAGGACATAAAGCTGACGGATGATCAGGTGGATCTCGTTGAGCGTCTGCAGCGAGGACAGTTTGGAGATGTGAACTTTGACCCTTACCAGGTGCATACTAGGGAGCGTATACCTTAGGGAGGGGCGGGGCAGTAATGTCTGTGACTGCGGCACTCACCATTTCCATCTATTTCAGCCCTCAGTGGATTTCTTCACCCATGAGACCATGATCCACCCGGTTACTAACAGACCCGCCGACAAGCGGAGCTTCATCCGTCCTAATCGAGAAGAAAAGGTAACTGGGGCCTGGCGTCTTCTGTCATTGTCTGTGTGGGGCCGCATGGCGTGTGTGCATGTGGCCCGGGGGGATGTAGGCACGCCCTGTGTGCATGTGGCCCGGGGGGGAGGTAGGCACGCCCTGTGTGCATGTGGCCCGGGGGGAGGTAGTCATGGCCTGTGTGCATGGGCCCGGGGGGAGGTAGGCACGCCCTGTGTGCATGGACCCGGGGGGAGGTAGGCACGCCCTGTGTGCATGGGCCCGGGGGGAGGTAGGCATGCCCTGTGTGCATGGGCCCGGGGGGAGGTAGGCACGCCCTGTGTGCATGGGCCCGGGGGGAGGTAGGCACGCCCTGTGGGCATGGGCCCGGGGGGAGGTAGGCACGCCCTGTGTGCATGGGCCCGGGGGGAGGTAGGCACGCCCTGTGTGCATGGGCCCGGGGGGAGGTAGGCACGCCCTGTGTGCATGGGCCCGGGGGGAGGTAGGCACGCCCTGTGTGCATGTGGCCCGGGGGGAGGTAGGCACGCCCTGTGTGCATGGGCCCGGGGGGAGGTAGGCACGCCCTGTGTGCATGGACCCGGGGGGAGGTAGGCACGCCCTGTGTGCATGGGCCCGGGGGGAGGTAGGCATGCCCTGTGTGCATGGGCCCGGGGGGAGGTAGGCACGCCCTGTGTGCATGGGCCTGGGGGGAGGTAGGCACGCCCTGTGTGCATGGGCCCGGGGGGAGGTAGGCACGCCCTGTGTGCATGGGCCCGGGGGGAGGTAGGCACGCCCTGTGTGCATGGGCCCGGGGGGAGGTAGGCACGCCCTGTGTGCATGGGCCCGGGGGGAGGTAGGCACGCCCTGTGTGCATGGACCCGGGGGGATGTAGGCACGCCCTGTGTGCATGGGACCCTGGGGGAGGTAGGCACGCCCTGTGTGCATGGACCCGGGGGAGGTAGGCACGCCCTGTTTGCATGGACCCGGGGGGAGGTAGGCACGCCCTGTGTGCATGGGCCCGGGGGGAGGTAGGCACGCCCTGTGTGCATGGACCCGTGGGAGGTAGGCACGCCCTGTGTGCATGGGCCCGGGGGGAGGTAGGCACGCCCTGTGTGCATGGGCCCGGGGGGAGGTAGGCACGCCCTGTGTGCATGGGCCCGGGGGGAGGTAGGCACGCCCTGTGTGCATGGGCCCGGGGGGAGGTAGGCACGCCCTGTGTGCATGGGCCCGGGGGGAGGTAGGCACGCCCTGTTTGCATGGACCCGGGGGGAGGTAGGCAAGCCCTGTTTGCATGGACCCAGGGGGAGGTAGGCACGCCCTGTGTGCATGGGCCCAGGGGGAGGTAGGCACGCCCTGTGTGCATGGGCCCGGGGGGAGGTAGGCAAGCCCTGTTTGCATGGGGGGGGGGTTTAGACGTGCGGCCCGGGGGGGGGGGGGGGGTGGAGGTAGTCATGGCCTGTGTGCATGGACCCAGGGGGGGCTTTAGATGTGTGGCCCGAGGGAGGAGGGGGGGTGAATGGGAGGTAGTCATGGCCTGTGTGCATGGACCCGGGGGCTTTAGATGTGTGGCCCGGGGGGTGGGTGGAGGTAGTCATGGCCTGTGTGCATGGACTAAGGGGGGGGGTGTTTAGATGTGTGGCCCGAGGGAGGAGGGGGGGGGGGTGGATTGGAAGTAGTCATGGCCTGTGTGCATGGGCCCGGGGGGGGTGGGAGGTAGTCATGACCTGTGTGCATGGACCCGGGGGGAGGTAGGCATGCCCTGTGTGCATTGGCCCGGGGGAGGTAGGCATGCCCTGTGTGCATGGACCCGTGGGGAGGTAGGCACGCCCTGTGTGCATGGGCCCGGGGGGAGGTAGGCACGCCCTGTGTGCATGGGCCCGGGGAGAGGTAGGCACGCCCTGTGTGCATGGGCCCGGGGGGAGGTAGGCACGCCCTGTGTGCATGGGCCCGGGGGGAGGTAGGCATGCCCTGTGTGCATGGGCCCCGGGGGGAGGTAGGCACGCCCTGTGCGCATGGACCCGTGGGGAGGTAGGCATGCCCTGTGTGCATTGGCCCGGGGGGAGGTAGGCATGCCCTGTGTGCATGGACCCGTGGGGAGGTAGGCACGCCCTGTGTGCATGGGCCCGGGGGAGGTAGGCACGCCCTGTGTGCATGGGCCGGGGAGAGGTAGGCACGCCCTGTGTGCATGGGCCCGGGGGGAGGTAGGCACGCCCTGTGTGCATGGGCCCGGGGGGAGGTAGGCATGCCCTGTGTGCATGGGCCCCGGGGGGAGGTAGGCACGCCCTGTGCGCATGGACCCGTGGGGAGGTAGGCACGCCCTGTGTGCATGGACCCGGGGGGAGGTAGGCACGCCCTGTGTGCATGGGCCCGGGGGGAGGTAGGCATGCCCTGTGTGCATGGGCCCCGGGGAAGGTAGGCACGCCCTGTGTGCATGGGCCCGGGGGGGAGGTAGGCACGCCCTGTGTGTGCATGGGCCCGGGGGGAGGTAGGCACGCCCTGTGTGCATGGGCCCGGGGGGAGGTAGGCACGCCCTGTGTGCATGGGCCCGGGGGGAGGTAGGCACGCCCTGTGTGCATGGGCCCGGGGGGAGGTAGGCACGCCCTGTGTGCATGGGCCCGGGGGGAGGTAGGCACGCCCTGTGTGCATGGGCCCTGGGGGAGGTAGGCACGCCCTGTGTGCATGGGCCCGGGGGGAGGTAGGCACGCCCTGTGTGCATGGGCCCGACGGGGGTTTAGACGTGTGGCCCGGGGGAGGTGGGTGGGAGGTAGTCATGGCTGTGTGCATGTGGCCCGTGGGGAGGTAGGCACGCCCTGTGTGCATGGGCCCGGCGGGGGTTTAGTTTGTGGCCCGGGGGGGAGGTTGTCATGGCCTGTGTGCATGGTGCCCGGAGGGAGGCAGGCACGCCCTGTGTGCATGGACCCGGGGGGAGGTAGGCACGCCCTGTTTGCATGGGGGGGGGGGTTAGACGTGTGGCCCGGGGGGTGGGTAGAGGTAGTCATGGCCTGTGTGCATGGACCCAGGGGGGGTTAGATGTGTGGCCTGAGGGAGGAGGGGGGGTGGATGGGAGGTGGTCATGGCCTGTGTGCATGGACCCAGGGGGCTTTAGATGTGCGGCCTGGGGGTGGGGGGGTGGATTGGAAGTAGTCATGGCCTGTGTGCATGGACCCGGGGGGTTTAGATGTGTGGCCCGGCAGGATGCGTGGATGCCCAGGTCTCTGACTTTCCATTGTCTTCCATTCCAGGTGTCTAAGTTGGTGCACGCGATAAAGATGGGCTGGATTCGTCCCCGCAAGCCTCGAGAGGATGCCCCCAGTTACTATGACCTGTGGGCTCAGGAAGACCCTAATGCCATCCTGGGGAGGCACAAAATGCATGTTCCTGCCCCCAAACCCCCCCTTCCTGGGCATGAGCAGTCTTACAACCCCCCTCCGGAATACCTGATGAGCGAGGAGGAGGTCAGTCCTGTATGGTGGCATGGTGGGCGCTGAGGCCCCGTACA